>NC_080671.1:280901546-281201546 GCF_030247195.1 Topomyia yanbarensis
TTCCAAAATATGACCACAACTGCTTCGATTTGTAGTATTAGGTCACTAACATCCATTCAAAGTCTATTTGGCCACATTGGCCACCATCCTCGGTTCCGGAAGCCCCGGCGGAAGTATCTAAATTCAGAATAACAGTCACATCGGTTTCTCGGAGATGGCTAGACCGATTCGACTAAACTTGGCCTCAAATGAAAGGTATTGCGTCCCCGTAAATGGCTATTTAATTTCATCCCGATCCGACTTCCGGTTCCGGAGTTACAGGTTGTGGCGTGCGATCACATAGCAAATTGTGATTCAAACCGATACTCCGATGAAAGCAAAAAAGGTAAAAATTTCGCTAAAATGTCTCTCAAACAACTTAAATTTGCTGTTCTAGGTCACCGACGGCCAACCAAACTTTCGTTGACTACATTAACCACCATAGACGGTTCCGGAAGTGCCCGGGAAAAGCGGCCATCTTTCAAAATTTACGAACTCACATCAGTTTCCCGGAAATGGTTGGGCCAATTTTCACAAACTTAGTCCCAAATGATAGCTATAATATCCCCATAGATGTCTATAAAATTTCGTACGGATCGCTTATATGGTTCCGGAAATATAGACTAAACCGTCCGGTCACATATGAAATTCCCATATAAGCCGGAACTCAATTTTTTTTTCAAAGGGGGGACCTCATGAAATTTCAGAAATCGAATTCGTATTTTTGATGCCAAACATCTTTAAAATGCATGAAACGTCGAGATTTTATGTTATCTCAAAAAATTTTTTTTATAAAAATCGACTTTTTGGGACTGCCGATTTTGCACCTTTTTGCCTTTCTCAATAGAAAGGTATTGCAATTGCTCTGAAAACCGACTATTTAACGGAGGCCCGGAGGGCCGAGTGACATATACCATTCGATTCAGTTTGTCGAGTTCGGCAAATGTCTGTGTGTGTATGTATGTGTGTATGTATGTATGTGTGTATGTGTGTGTGTGTGTATGTGACCAAAAATGTCACTCATTTTTCTCAGAGATGGCAGAACCGATTTTGACAAACTTAGTCTCAAATGAAAGGTGCAACGTTCCCATAGGCTGCTATTGAATTTTTAATGGATCCGACCTCCGGTTCCGGATTTACAGGGTGATAAGTACGAACACGCAGAAAATGTCGATTTTAATAAATTCTGCAATGAATGTATAAAGGTGAAAATTTTTCCAAAATATGACCACAACTGCTTCGATTTGTAGTATTAGGTCACTAACATCCATTCAAAGTCTATTTGGCCACATTGGCCACCATCCTCGGTTCCGGAAGCCCCGGCGGAAGTATCTAAATTCAGAATAACAGTCACATCGGTTTCTCGGAGATGGCTAGACCGATTCGACTAAACCTGGCCTCAAATGAAAGGTATTGCGTCCCCGTAAATGGCTATTTAATTTCATCTTGATCCGACTTCCGGTTCCGGAGTTACAGGTTGTGGCGTGCGATCACATAGCAAATTGTGATTCAAACCGATACTCCGATGAAAGCAAAAGAGGTAAAAATTTCGCTAAAATGTCTCTCAAACAACTTAAATTTGCTGTTCTAGGTCACCGACGGCCAACCAAACTTTCGTTGACTACATTGACCACCATAAACGGTTCCGGAAGTGCCCGGGAAAAGCGGCCATCTTTCAAAATTTACGAACTCACATCAGTTTCCCGGAAATGGTTGGGTCGATTTTCACAAACTTAGTCCCAAATGATAGCTATAATATCCCCATAGATGTCTATAAAATTTCGTACGGATCGCATATATGGTTCCGGAAATATAGACTAAACCGTCCGGTCACATATGAAATTCTCATATAAGCCGGAACTCAATTTTTTTTTTCAAAGGGGAGACCTCATGAAATTTCAGAAATCGAATTCGTATTTTTGATGCAAAACATCTTTAAAATGCATGAAACGTCGAGATTTTATGTTATCTCGAAAAATTTTTTTTTATAAAAATCGACTTTTTGGGACTTTGCCAATTTTGCACCTTTTTGCCTTTCTCAATAGAAAGGTATTGCGATTGCTCTGAAAACCGACTATTTAACGGAGGCCAGGAGGGCCGAGTGACATATACCATTCGATTCAGTTCGTCGAGTTCGGCAAATGTCTGTGTGTGTATGTATGTGTGTATGTATGTGTGTGTGTATGTGTGTGTGTATGTGTGTGTGTATGTGACCAAAAATGTCACTCATTTTTCTCAGAGATGGCTGAACCGATTTTGACAAACTTAGTCTCAAATGAAAGGTGCAACGTTCCCATAGGCTGCTATTGAATTTCTAATGGATCCGACTTCCGGTTCCGGATTTACAGGGTGATAAGTACGAACACGCAGAAAATGTCGATTTTAATCAATTCTGCAATGAATGTATAAAGGTGAAAATTTTTCCAAAATATGACCACAACTGCTTCGATTTGTAGTATTAGGTCACTAACATCCATTCAAAGTCTATTTGGCCACATTGGCCACCATCCTCGGTTCCGGAAGCCCCGGCGGAAGTATCTAAATTCAGAATAACAGTCACATCGGTTTCTCGGAGATGGCTAGACCGATTCGACTAAACTTGGCCTCAAATGAAAGGTATTGCGTCCCCGTAAATGGCTATTTAATTTCATCTTGATCCGACTTCCGGTTCCGGAGTTACAGGTTGTGGCGTGCGATCACATAGCAAATTGTGATTCAAACCGATACTCCGATGAAAGCAAAAGAGGTAAAAATTTCGCTAAAATGTCTCTCAAACAACTTAAATTTGCTGTTCTAGGTCACCGACGGCCAACCAAACTTTCGTTGACTACATTGACCACCATAAACGGTTCCGGAAGTGCCCGGGAAAAGCGGCCATCTTTCAAAATTTACGAACTCACATCAGTTTCCCGGAAATGGTTGGGTCGATTTTCACAAACTTAGTCCCAAATGATAGCTATAATATCCCCATAGATGTCTATAAAATTTCGTACGGATCGCATATATGGTTCCGGAAATATAGACTAAACCGTCCGGTCACATATGAAATTCCCATATAAGCCGGAACTCAATTTTTTTGACATTAAAAATGTCTTACTCCACTATCTGGGGCTAGGTGTCATTCTAAAATCTAAACTATCTCCCATGTAACGAAACTATGTAAGGTTTGCACGCTTATAACTCCGATATTACTAGATGGATTTTAATCATTCATACACGAACCGATTCAGAAACACCTAACTTAAATATTGGTAATAATTTAATATCTCCCCAATAAAAGTAGACTTTTGGAAATTGGTAAAATTAAAAAGTTCACAAAAAAACGGGAAAAATACCATTCGTGAGGCAGATTTCTCAGACACAGCCGTCAAAAGAGGGCAGCTTAGTTGCTCAATGAAACACGAAAAGTCATAAATAGAAGCAACGCATGTCCGTTTAAATCAGTTGTTGCTCTTATCCCACACGAGCAACGTCGTCTCCGGGCGATGCAATAAGCGCTATCGATTTTCGGTAACGTTGGCATTTGCACACACTCGCACCTAAGTGACTAAACCATATACGGTTAGTTTATAAATAGAGGTGACGCGTACCCGTTTGAATCAGTTTTTGTTCTTATGTCGAACGGGTAAGATCATGGCTGCAGCGTCTGGGCACTACAATAAGCGGTAGACGCTATGCATTTTCGGCAGCGGTGGCCGTGTGCGGATTTGTCGGGTACCAGCATGGTGTCACTCATAGTTGGAACCTGTGTACATTTTTCGCGACATGTCAAGCCACCCGTACATTCACGCTCTGCTGAAAATGTCTTATGTCTCAAACAGGTTAGCTTCCAAGCCTCGATGGTTGGTCTCGTGACATGTCATGGAATTTAAATGCGTCATCGGTCTTGAGACTGGTCATGAGGATAATTTACCTGTCGCGCGTAAGGCGATACCAGTCACAAAGTTTAGGAACCTGTACAAAGATGAACATTTTGTTATGGTTTGCTTGTTTGACCTGTATCTTATTCTTGATCGTTTAAGTACCGTGCAGTGGCAGATAAACGGAATGGTAGACGCTATATAAACTCAATTATTTTGAACTTTTTCAACTTTTTGATAAATGTAGCGAGTTAAGAGGTGTTGAAAATCAATAATTTTAGACATTTTAAACGCACACTGGGAAGTAAATGCGCCAAAATTTGAAAATTTTCATCTCTTCACAGATAAATATTGTTTGTTATTCCGAGTTAAGAGGTGTTGAAAATCAATCGTTTTAGACATTTTAAACGCACACTGGGAAGTAAATGCGTCAAAATTGAAAAATTTTCATCTTTTCACAGATAAACATTGTTCGTTATTGCAAGCTACGAGGAGTTGAAAATCAATTGTTTTAGACATTTTAAACGCACATTAGGAAGTAAATGCATCAAAATCGAAAATGTTTCAACTTTTCACAGATCAATATTTTTTGTTATTGCGAGTTACGAGGTTTTGAAAATCAATAGTTTTAGACATTTTAAACGCACACTGGGAAGTAAATGCGTCAAAATCGAAAAATTTTCAACTTTTCACGGATAAACATTGTTTGTTATTGCGAGTTAAGAGGTGTTGAAAATCAATAGTTTTAGACATTTTAAACGCACACTGGGAGGTAAATGCGTCAAAATTGAAAAATTTTCATCTCTTCACAGATAAATATTGTTTGTTATTGCGAGTTAAGAGGTATTGAAAATCAATAGTTTTAGACATTTCAAACGCACACTGGGAAGTAAATGCGTCAAAATTGAAAAAATTTCATCTTTTCACAGATAAACATTGTTCGTTATTGCAAGCTACGAGGAGTTGAAAATCAATAGTTTTAGACTTTTTAAACGCACACTGGGAAGTAAATGCGCCAAAATCGAAAAAAAATCAACTTTTCACAGATAAACATTGTTTGTTATTGCGAGTTACGAGGTGTTGAAAATCAATAGTTTTAGACATTTTAAACGCCCACTGGGAAGTAAATGCGTCAAAATTTGAAAATTTTCATCTCTTCACAGATAAATATTGTTTGTTATTGCGAGTTAAGAGGTGTCGAAAATCAATCGTTTCAGACATTTTAAACGCACAAGGGGAAGTAAATGCATCAAAATCGAAAATTTTTCAACTTTTCAAAGATAAACATTGTTATTGCGAGTTAAGAGGTGTTGAAAATCAATAATTTTAGACATTTTAAACGCACACTGGGAAGTAAATGCGTCAAAATCGAAAAATTTTCAAGTTTTCACAGACAAATATTTTTTGTTATTGCGGGTTACTAGGAGTTGAAAATCAATAGTTTTAGACATTTTAAACGCACACTGGGAAGTGAATGCGTCAAAATTTGAAAATTTTCATCTCTTCACAGATAAATATTTTTTGTTATTGCGAGTTAAGAGGTGTTGAAAATCAATAGTTTTAGACATTTTAAACGCACATTGGGAAGTATATGCGTCAAAATCGAAAATTTTTCATCTTTTCACAGATAAATATTGTTTGTTATTGCGAGTTACGAGGATTTGAAAATCAATAGCTTTTGACATTTCAACTTTTCACATTACTGCGCGTTACGAGGATTTGAAAATCAATAGTTTTAGACATTTTAAACGCACACTGGGAAATAAATGCGTCAAAATCGAAAATTTTTCAACTTTCCACAGATAAATATTGCTTGTTATTGCGAGTTACGAGGAGTAGAAAATCAATAGTTTTAGACATTTTAAACGCACACTTGAAAGTAAATGCGTCAAAATCGAAAAATTTTCAACTTTTCACAGATGAATATTGTTTGTTATTGCTAGTTACGTGAAGTTGAAAAACGATAGTTTTGGACTTTTTAGACACACATTAGTAAGTAATTGCGTCAAAATGGAAAATTTTTCAACTTCTCGCTATTTTTTTTTTTTGTTTTTCGAGTTACAGTAAGATTCCGTTTTGTCACGTTCCGTTTTTGGCATACTCCCATTTTGGCACACTCCGATTTTGGCAACAAATGGGTTCCGTTTTTGTCAACATTCTTGTTGTACATAATAAATCTTTTAAAAATGTGCAATAGATATTTTTTGTATCAATTGACATTGTATTTAACTTTATTTCCAAACTCCCATATATTGTTAAAATTGTTTTACAGTTTCAATACTTTACTGTGATAATTTTGTGATGTTTTTCGCAATGTTGTTTTAAAAAAGCGTTATGCATTTAAAGGTTAAGGTGAAGATATGCGGAAGCCACGTTGCTAGGCACCGACTCGCTTGTTTACATTAGGAAAAACTGAAATCTGAAGTGAAAATTCAAACGCACAAATGAGAGTTTCCGAACATTTTCCTTTGGTCATCTGCGCATTGGCAGAAAATTTGAAGTTTTGTTAGTAAACGATTAAAGTTTCGCGAGTGTTTTTGCAGTGGTGTGTGAAAAAAGTGCATTTGAAAAAGTGCAATGAAAACGAGAAGAAATGTTTCGAAAAGAAACCCCAAGTGAAGAGAGGCGATATTTTCGCACAAAATAGGAGCTACAGATGGCATTCCGTCAAAAACTCGGATTGATTGTATAGGAAAATATTCTAGCTTCCTTAAGTAGCAGTTTCGTGGCACACCAGCAAGGTTAGTGTTGAAAAAGCTATTTTTATATTTGCTCATGTCAGATACATGGTTAGGCAGGGGAGAGGGGTGTGTGTGGCGCAGGAGCTATGTTGTGGCTCGCATGTATAATGTCCGTAAGTATATATCACACTATATGTGTCGTATTTAATGATAACAATAAGTATAGAAATGTATTGTTTATGTATAATACAAGTGGTAGCAGTGTAACTAGTGTTAGACGGAATCAATTTTAATGTAGAATACATTTAAGGTTTCAATAAAGGGGTCCCGTTTCAAAATATCGGCTGCGGCGCCGCGTCAGATTTTGAACGTTAATAACTTTTATCATACTAAACAGAATGATTTGATTTTTAGGCCAATTTGTTGCAAATATGTTCCTCTATGCTGTATTAAAATTTGAAGTATGTATAACATGCACTAATAACAAAAAAATGTGTTTTGAAAAATCTTTCGAAAACGACTCGGAAAAGTGAAATTTTTCAGCCCATCCCGCACAGAGCCGTCAAAATGGTGGACCAACCGAGCAATAAAATAATGAAAAGTTTATATATAGGTCCACTACATGTTTGTTTTATGATTATTCGCATTGGGTTGCTTGACGAGAGCAGTTGGTGGGGGAAAGACGGCATATTCCTTTGGTTAGGCCATTAGAAGCCGGACGGAAAGGAAAGGCTCATGCACGGCACGAGAACGAGCGAGAAAGCGATAGTAGTGCATATTAGCGCGATTATATAAATATCTGTCGGTCGGTTTTTCTCATCATTCGTATTCGTTCAAGCACTAGCAAGCAGCCAGTCCACCGAAGAAAAGCAGTCGGCGATGACGACGGCGGAAAAAGTGCCCCAGCTACTGGTGACTCATCGCAACCCGATCAGGAACTGTCGCCCTGCAAGAATTTCGCCCCAACTAAAGGGCAACAGAGTAGGCTATCGTTCCAGCGTCTGGGTCGTGAGATTGTGCAGGACTGCAAAGTCGAGCTACGCTTACAAAGCTCAGTCGTAATGATGCCCCGAGAAGCCAACGATGCCTACTTGGTCGGTTTGTTCGAGAATGCAAAATAGTGCTTTCTAGCTCACCGTGTCCGCGGGGAGTGCGTCTGAATTATGCTCCCGCAATAAAACAATAAACGGTTCTTTACAGGACCAATTAATTGTGTTGTAATAAGAGTTAAACTGAAATTTACATTTTATGGTGCATAACAAATAATTTTCAGAAAGCTATATAAGAAATATGATGTGTGGAAAGAAAGAAAGAGAATTTAAATTATCCTCTCTCGCTCGTTTTCGTGCACTGCTTTTCCATTCCTTTCTGCTGCTACTACCATCATAACTAAAACGAATGTGCGTGTTCCCCCACAATCTCTTGGCCAGTGTTGCCACAATTGCATGTCGCTATTACAATTTGAATTATTTTATTGATCCTCTCTAGTATTGATAAAATATAGAACGTGCAAAGTACACTAGTCGCATGCTTTTATTCGAACTTTTTGGCAGCCTCCGTTGATTAACTGCATAAATCGATTTGTTTGTGCAGCTCCTTGCTAGTAGCAAACTAAATAGCCTTTATCAGCGCTAACAAATAAGACAAAAGAATTTAAATTTGTGAAAATCTTCTCCTTCCTTCTTTTCAAATCTGCAACATTCTTTGAAAATATTGTTGGAATGTTGTTATTGAAAAACTGAACATGCAAGTTTGCTAGCACTGGCCACTGATTGAAGGCGATGGAAAGACAGAATATTCGTTTTGGTTATGCTAGTATTGGTAGCCGAACGGAAAGGAAAGGCACAGGAATGGCACGAAAACGAGCGAGAGAGCGATAGTAGTGCTTTCTCGTGTGTTCATATATGAATATTGGTCGGTCGGTTTTTCTCATCATTCGTATTCGTTCAAGCACTAGCAAGCAGCCAGTCCACCGAAGGAAAGAAGTTGGCGATGACGACGGTCGGAAAAAGTGCCCCAGCTACTGGTGACTCATCGCAACCCGATCAGGAACTGTCGCCCTGCAAGAATTTCGCCCCAACTAAAGGGCAACAGAGAAACTAATCTGTGTTCTAATAAGAGTTAAAGTGGCTCACCGTGTCCGCGGGGAGTGCGTCTGAATTATGCTCCCGCAATAAAACAATAAACGGTTCTTTACAGGACCAATTAATTGTGTTCTAATAAGAGTTAAACTGAAATTTACATTTTATGGTGTATAACAAATAATTTTCAGAAAGCTATATAAGAAATACGATGTGTGGAAAGAAAGAAAGAGAATTTAAATTATCCTCTCTCGCTCGTTTTCGTGCACTGCTTTTCCATTCCTTTCTGCTGCTACTACCATCATAACTAAAACGAATGTGCGTGTTCCCCCACCATCTCATGGCCAGTGTTGCCACAATTGCATGTCGCTATAACAATTTGAATGATTTTATTGTTCCTCTCTAGTATTGATAAAATATAGAACGTGCAAAGTACACTAGTCGCATGCTTTTATTCGAACTTTTTGGCAGCCTCCGTTGATTAACTGCATAAATCGATTTGTTTGTGCAGCTCCATGCTAGTAGAAAACTAAATAGCCTTTATCAGCGCTAACAAATAAGACAAAAGAATTTAAATTTGCGAAAATCTTCTCCTTCCTTCTTTTCAAATCTGCAACATTCTTTGAAAATATTGTTGGAATGTTGTTATTGAAAAACTGAACATGCAAGTTTGCTAGCACTGGCCACTAGATTGAAGGCGATGGAAAGACAGAATATTCGTTTTGGTTATGCTAGTATTGGTAGCCGAACGGAAAGGAAAGGCACAGGAATGGCACGAAAACGAGCGGGAGAGCGATAGTAGTGCTTTCTCGTGTTTTCATATATGAATATTGGTCGGTTGGTTTTTCTCATCATTCGTATTCGTTCAAGCACTAGCAAGCAGCCAGTCCACCGGAGGAAAGCAGTTGGCGATGATTACGGTCCGCAAAAGTGCCCCAGCTACTGGTGGCCCATCGCAACCAACTACCGATCAGGAACTATCGCCATGCTAGTATTTCGCCCCAACTAAAGGGCAACGGAGCAACTAATCCGCTGGCTAACATTCCAGCGTCTGGTTCGTAAGGTTGTGTATTACTTCAAAGTCGAGCTACGCTTACAAAACTCAGCCGTAATGAAGCCAGTGATGCCTACTTGGTCGGTTTGTGGGAGTGGGCGTAAATTACAATAAAAGCAACGGTTCTTTTCAGGACCAATCAATTGTGTTCTAGCGAGAGTTAAACTGAAACTTTCATTTTAAGGTGTGTAGCAAATTTTCAACAAGCAACATAATACGTTGTGTGGAAAGAAGTAGCTTGCACATGGAAAAAAAAATTAAATTATCCTCTCGCTCGTTTCGTGCACTGCTTTTCCATTCCTTTCTACTGTTATTATCAGTATTACCAAAACGAATGTGTTGTTGCATGTGTTTAAGAGAAACGTTGAAGTCGCATGCTTCTATTCAAGCTTTTTGGCAGCCCCCGTGAACTAACTGCATATGATTTTTTTGTGCAGCTCCGTGCTAGTAGCAAACAAAATGGCTCTACTAGTGTCTGATTCGTGAGATTGTGCAGGATTTCAAAGTCGAGCTAAGTTTATAAAGTTCAGCCGTAATGGTACCCGAAGAAGCCAGTCTTGTCGTTTTGTTCGAGGCTACAAAACAGTTCGCCAGGCACGTAACTATCATGCCAAAAATATCCAACGATCCAGTGCATCACCATCAACACCAACGCCGATACCAAAGGTTCTTTTCAGAACCACCATTATTACCATAGAGAATTATTTGAAAATTTCCCATTCAAACGTGATTCTGTTGAATATTATTAGATTTAAATTAACGTCTCGAATTGAAATCACGACGCTCTGGTTATGTGACAGACATTACCCACCCATCTTTTTTTATTGTGACCACGACTAACGGTTTAATATAGACACCCCATTTCAATATTTCTGAAGGAACAGAAGGTCGAGTTTGGAAAGTTTGTAACTTTCATTGTACTTAACCAAATTACACAATGTTCGCACTAATGATTCAGAAATATGATCAGGAATCTTCTGTTAGATTTGTAAGTATGTATAATTTACATGAATAAAGAAAAATTGATTTTCAGGAATCAATTATTATCTGTTCTTCCATTGGCCAGTACTACGCGACTTCCTCATGCTAACAATTAATTTCATCGTTAGCCATCTCCCTCATCAAGGCCAACAACGCCAACAAAACTGGCACCTTTTCAGGACCACCATCATTTTTGTAAAGAATTATTTGAAATATTCCTCGCCCAAATCACCTTTTGTCCGAAAATTCCAATGAGTATCAACATATTTGAAGAACGTGTTCCTTATGTATTCTACATCTCTCCGGTTATGTCGCAGACATTACCCACCCATCTTTTTTATAGTCGAATGCAGATGAATGCGCTACACCGCATAATACAACGTCACTACAAAACTTGGCACTAAATTTGCAATACATATCGAAAGCCCGTATTTAGGAATACAAAACTGATAGCTCCCAAATAGTTTACGATGTCTTTTTGAAAATGCATTTTCAGATATAGTGCACTTTATATTCGTAAATGTTGAATTTGCAAACCTCCCCAGGTGCCAAAATTTTCTGGTAAAAAGAAATAATAAATTAACACCAAACATGAATTCAGCGACGTAAAATTACCCCAATGTGAAGTTTTTATCAAATTCGGATCCCTTTTGAGGTTTTGACCGACTTTTTTATGGAAGGTGATCACTGTGCGAAGACTGAATTTGATAAACATATGAATAAAATTGAATTTTCTTATTTTTTCCTTTCATCTAGTTCCATTTCACACATGGTTAAAATCCTTGAAACATTTTTGAAGTCGTAAATTGAAAATCCAAACTTTAAAAATAAGGTCCAATTTTTGGCACGGATCCGGTTTTGGCAACAGCAAAAAATAAAATTGTTGCCAAAAACGGAATCCTACTGTACTAGGATATGAAAATCACTAGTTTTGAACATTTTAAACGCACATGGGGAAGTAAATGCGTCAAAATCGCAAAATTCACTTTTTACAGATGAATGTTGCTTGTTTTCCGAGTTATTAGGACTTGAAAATCAAAAGTTTTGAACATTTGAAATGCACAACGGGAAGTAATTTCGACAAAATGGAAATTTAAAAATGCGTTTAAAATTAGAGGTGTGCCCAGCGCCGCCGCGCCGACGGTTGCAGGTAAAAATAGTAAACAACTCGTAATAACAAACAATGTTTATCTGCGAAAATTTGAAAAATTTTCGATTTCGATGCATTTACTTCCCAATGTGCGTTTAAAATGTCTAAAACTATTGATTTTCAATACCTCGTAACTCGCAATAACAAACAATGTTTATCTGTGAAAAGTTGAAAAATTTTCGATTTTGACGCATTTACTTCCCAGTGTGCGTTTAAAATGTCTAAAATTATTGATTTTCAACACCTCGTAACTCGCAATAACAAACAATGTTTATCTGTGAAAAGTTGATTTTTTTTCGATTTTGACGCATTTACTTCCCAGTGTGCGTTTAAAATGTCTAAAACTATTGATTTTCAACACCTCTTAACTCGCAATAACAAACAATGTTTATCTGTGAAAAGTTGAATTTTTTTCAATTTTGACGCATTTACTTCCTAATGTGCGTTTAAAATGTCTAAAACTATTGATTTTAAACACCTCTTAACTCGCAATAACAAACAATGTTTATCTGTGAAAAGTTGAATTTTTTTCGATTTTGATGCATTTACTTCCCAGTGAGCGTTTAAAATGTCTAAAACTATTGATTTTCAACACCTCTCAACCGCAATAACAAACAATATTAATTTATGAAATGTTGAAAGAAATACAATTATCTCATTTTCTATATTTCCAATTATCCGCCAAAGTACGGTATCCAATATTTTACCCATTTTCAATACCGGTTCATTGTCGACATGTCACATAACAAGCAAACCTGTTTTTTTTTTGTCGCGACCGTTCGCAAACGAACATACATGTCACAGTTCAGTAAATGTACAGCCGCTTGACAAACCAGTTTTGTTTTCAAAAATGTACAAATTTTATGACATGTCACGGGGAAAATGTATCGTGTCATAGTACACGCGCTTGTGTCACATGTCGCAAGAATCCGCAACTTGTACATGTCACGAGCAAACATGCGACCAGTCACCAGATGACTGGTCATAACCATGACATTTTCCAGCTATGGGTGTCACAGAATGATTTGCAAAGTGGGTGGGCGGGGTGGTTTGGATTTAATTCAATACGGTGTGTGCTGCTTAAGAGTGTTGCGTTTGAAAAAATATATTTATTTTTATGCATGCATGTGCGTTGTAACTTGTTAATCCATGTTTACGGCGCTTTGTAGCTGCGTAGGGTAAAGAGCCAATTGGTTTTCATGTTTCATATTTCGGTTATATGTTTTTTATCAGTAAGGCATCTGACAACGTGCTTCTGTAGTTATTGCACTGTTCAGCAGCGTAGTATTTTATATAGGAGAGTACACTCATGTTTTTTACGCGGATTTTGAAATTTGCGCGGTTTTCATTAATGCGTTTTTTTAAATTTACGCGGTTTTCATTTACACGGCCTGTATCCCCTGTGTGAAAAATCGGAGTGTAATTGCATCGGAAACAATCACATTCCCAGCAGAACTTTTTGTTTTCTAATTTCAAACACTTTTGTTTCGTACTGCACACAACGGAAAATTTTAAAACAGAACTTACCGTCCCAGCAGCAGTTTAAGCGGGTGTTCTTTTTCGATTCAAATTCAAGCCATGTCTTAAGCGTTACTGGACTTAAAATTGTTTTCCCAGTTTATCCAGTCAGAATATCTGTCTGTTTTAAAGTATACAACAAATAGAACGGTTGGGTATACTAATTTAAATTTTAAAATAAATCTGTTTTAAATTGTGAAACAAACCGCTGTACTGAAGATATAATTATGTCAGTCCTATTACCACATAAAACACCTATATAACATAAAACGCTGCAGAATTGGTTTAATAATACAATGTTTACACTACAGAGTTATAACACGTTTTAATAATTAGCAACAAGAAAAATCACCAAGATAGCATAAAAACCCGTTTTAACTGGTAGTGCGAACGTTGTATAACAATGTAATTTATCAAATAATTTCATTTGTTCAACCACTAATCGATCAAGAAATACTTAACCTTAAGATTGTTTACTTAAGTTCATTAGTACATTATTGAAAATTTAAATGGAAAATGAAATTTCATATTTCATGGAGAATCTGTATATTTCCGTTGGCGGGCGTGGGCTTCCTCATCACAGCTTTCAATATGGAACTTTTCTTTTGAATATATTTTCTGGACAGACCAGCCTATTTTTGCTAGATGGATCAGCCAAATAATGCCAATCACCTAGTGAGATACTTGATTAATTAATAGATTACCGTTAAAAGACCTTCAATAAATTATGTTTTAATGGGGAGGGTATATAGCAAATTGTAACATATGAAAACAGGCGAGTGAACAAGAACGTGAGTCGATATGTGTGATAGATAAAATTCATTTGCACGCTCTTGAAAAAAGCTACATTTTTAATGTCACCGTGGTCGTGTCCTGTACACAACCCTTTAATTTTTTTTTTCAAAGGGGAGACCTCATGAAATTTCAGAAATCGAATTCGTATTTTTGATGCAAAACATCTTTAAAATGCATGAAACGTCGAGATTTTATGTTATCTCGAAAATTTTTTTTTTATAAAAATCGACTTTTTGGGACTTTGCCAATTTTGCACCTTTTTGCCTTTCTCAATAGAAAGGTATTGCGATTGCTCTGAAAACCGACTATTTAACGGAGGCCAGGAGGGCCGAGTGACATATACCATTCGATTCAGTTCGTCGAGTTCGGCAAATGTCTGTGTGTGTGTATGTATGTGTGTATGTATGTATGTGTGTGTGTATGTGTGTGTGTATGTGACCAAAAATGTCACTCATTTTTCTCAGAGATGGCTGAACCGATTTTGACAAACTTAGTCTCAAATGAAAGGTGCAACGTTCCCATAGGCTGCTGTTGAATTTCTAATGGATCCGACTTCCGGTTCCGGATTTACAGGGTGATAAGTACGAACACGCAGAAAATGTCGATTTTAATAAATTCTGCAATGAATGTATAAAGGTGAAAATTTTTCCAAAATATGACCACAACAGCTTCGATTTGTAGTATTAGGTCACTAACATCCATTCAAAGTCTATTTGGCCACATTGGCCACCATCCTCGGTTCCGGAAGCCCCGGCGGAAGTATCTAAATTCAGAATAACAGTCACATCGGTTTCTCGGAGATGGCTAGACCGATTCGACTAAACTTGGCCTCAAATGAAAGGTATTGCGTCCCCGTAAATGGCTATTTAATTTCATCCCGATCCGACTTCCGGTTCCGGAGTTACAGGTTGTGGCGTGCGATCACATAGCAAATTGTGATTCAAACCGATACTCCGATGAAAGCAAAAAAGGTAAAAATTTCGCTAAAATGTCTCTCAAACAACTTAAATTTGCTGTTCTAGGTCACCGACGGCCAACCAAACTTTCGTTGACTACATTAACCACCATAGACGGTTCCGGAAGTGCCCGGGAAAAGCGGCCATCTTTCAAAATTTACGAACTCACATCAGTTTCCCGGAAATGGTTGGGCCAATTTTCACAAACTTAGTCCCAAATGATAGCTATAATATCCCCATAGATGTCTATAAAATTTCGTACGGATCGCTTATATGGTTCCGGAAATATAGACTAAACCGTCCGGTCACATATGAAATTCCCATATAAGCCGGAACTCAATTTTTTTTTCAAAGGGGGGACCTCATGAAATTTCAGAAATCGAATTCGTATTTTTGATGCCAAACATCTTTAAAATGCATGAAACGTCGAGATTTTATGTTATCTCGAAATTTTTTTTTTTATAAAAATCGACTTTTTGGGACTTTGCCGATTTCGCACCTTTTTGCCTTTCTCAATAGAAAGGTATTGCAATTGCTCTGAAAACCGACTTTTTAACGGAGGCCCGGAGGGCCGAGTGACATATACCATTCGATTCAGTTCGTCGAGTTCGGCAAATGTCTGTGTGTGTGTATGTATGTGTGTATGTATGTATGTGTGTGTATGTGTGTGTGTATGTGACCAAAAATGTCACTCATTTTTCTCAGAGATGGCTGAACCGATTTTGACAAACTTAGTCTCAAATGAAAGGTGCAACGTTCCCATAGGCTGCTATTGAATTTCTAATGGATCCGACTTCCGGTTCCGGATTTACAGGGTGATAAGTACGAACACGCAGAAAATGTCGATTTTAATAAATTCTGCAATGAATGTATAAAGGTGAAAATTTTTCCAAAATATGACCACAACTGCTTCGATTTGTAGTATTAGGTCACTAACATCCATTCAAAGTCTATTTGGCCACATTGGCCACCATCCTCGGTTCCGGAAGCCCCGGCGGAAGTATCTAAATTCAGAATAACAGTCACATCGGTTTCTCGGAGATTCGACTAAACTTGGCCTCAAATGAAAGGTATTGCGTCCCCGTAAATGGCTATTTAATTTCATCCCGATCCGACTTCCGGTTCCGGAGTTACAGGTTGTGGCGTGCGATCACATAGCAAATTGTGATTCAAACCGATACTCCGATGAAAGCAAAAAAGGTAAAAATTTCGCTAAAATGTCTCTCAAACAACTTAAATTTGCTGTTCTAGGTCACCGACGGCCAACCAAACTTTCGTTGACTACATTGACCACCATAAACGGTTCCGGAAGTGCCCGGGAAAAGCGGCCATCTTTCAAAATTTACGAACTCACATCAGTTTCCCGGAAATGGTTGGGCCAATTTTCACAAACTTAGTTCCAAATGATAGCTATAATATCCCCATAGAGGTCTATAAAATTTCGTACGGATCGCTTATATGGTTCCGGAAATATAGACTAAACCGTCCGGTCACATATGAAATTCCCATATAAGCCGGAACTCAATTTTTTTTTCAAAGGGGGGACCTCATGAAATTTCAGAAATCGAATTCGTATTTTTGATGCAAAACATCTTTAAAATGCATGAAACGTCGAGATTTTATGTTATCTCGAAAAAAATTTTTTTTATAAAAATCGACTTTTTGGGACTGCCGATTTTGCACCTTTTTGCCTTTCTCAATAGAAAGGTATTGCAATTGCTCTGAAAACCGACTTTTTAACGGAGGCCCGGAGGGCCGAGTGACATATACCATTCGATTCAGTTCGTCGAGTTCGGCAAATGTCTGTGTGTGTATGTATGTGTGTATGTATGTATGTGTGTATGTGTGTGTGTATGTGACCAAAAATGTCACTCATTTTTCTCAGAGATGGCTGAACCGATTTTGACAAACTTAGTCTCAAATGAAAGGTGCAACGTTCCCATAGGCTGCAATTGAATTTCTAATGGATCCGACTTCCGGTTCCGGATTTACAGGGTGATAAGTACGAACACGCAGAAAATGTCGATTTTAATAAATTCTGTAATGAATGTATAAAGGTGAAAATTTTTCCAAAATACGACCACAACTGCTTCGATTTGTAGTATTAGGTCACTAACATCCATTCAAAGTCTATTTGGCCACATTGGCCACCATCCTCGGTTCCGGAAGCCCCGGCGGAAGTATCTAAATTCAGAATAACAGTCACATCGGTTTCTCGGAGATGGCTAGACCGATTCGACTAAACTTGGCCTCAAATGAAAGGTATTGCGTCCCCGTAAATGGCTATTTAATTTCATCCCGATACGACTTCCGGTTCCGGAGTTACAGGTTGTGGCATGCGATCACATAGCAAATTGTGATTCAAACCGATACTCCGATGAAAGCAAAAAAGGTAAAAATTTCGCTAAAATGTCTCTCAAACAACTTAAATTTGCTGTTCTAGGTCACCGACGGCCAACCAAACTTTCGTTGACTACATTGACCACCATAAACGGTTCCGGAAGTGCCCGGGAAAAGCGGCCATCTTTCAAAATTTACGAACTCACATCAGTTTCCCGGAAATGGTTGGGCCGATTTTCACAAACTTAGTCCCAAATGATAGCTATAATATCCCCATAGATGTCTATAAAATTTCGTACGGATCGCTTATATGGTTCCGGAAATATAGACTAAACCGTCCGGTCACATATGAAATTCCCATATAAGCCGGAACTCAAATTTTTTTTTTCAAAGGGGGGACCTCATGAAATTTCAGAAATCGAATTCGCATTTTTGATGCCAAACATCTTTAAAATGCATGAAACGTCGAGATTTAATGTTATCTCGAAAAAATTTTTTTTTATAAAAATCGACTTTTTGGGACTGCCGATTTTGCACCTTTTTGCCTTTCTCAATAGAAAGGTATTGCAATTGCTCTGAAAACCGACTTTTTACGGTGGCCCGGAGGGCCGAGTGACATATACCATTCGATTCAGTTCGTCGAGTTCGGCAAATGTCTGTGTGTGTGTATGTAGGTGTGTATGTATGTATGTGTGTATGTGTGTGTGTATGTGACCAAAAATGTCACTCATTTTTCTCAGAGATGGCTGAACCGATTTTGACAAACTTAGTCTCAAATGAAAGGTGCAACGTTCCCATAGGCTGCAATTGAATTTCTAATGGATCCGACTTCCGGTTCCGGATTTACAGGGTGATAAGTACGAACACGCAGAAAATGTCGATTTTAATAAATTCTGTAATGAATGTATAAAGGTGAAAATTTTTCCAAAATATGACCACAACTGCTTCGATTTGTAGTATTAGGTCACTAACATCCATTCAAAGTCTATTTGGCCACATTGGCCACCATCCTCGGTTCCGGAAGGCCCGGCGGAAGTATCTAAATTCAGAATAACAGTCACATCGGTTTCTCGGAGATGGCTAGACCGATTCGACTAAACTTGGCCTCAAATGAAAGGTATTGCGTCCCCGTAAATGGCTATTTAATTTCATCCCGATACGACTTCCGGTTCCGGAGTTACAGGTTGTGGCATGCGATCACATAGCAAATTGTGATTCAAACCGATACTCCGATGAAAGCAAAAAAGGTAAAAATTTCGCTAAAATGTCTCTCAAACAACTTAAATTTGCTGTTCTAGGTCACCGACGGCCAACCAAACTTTCGTTGACTACATTGACCACCATAAACGGTTCCGGAAGTGCCCGGGAAAAGCGGCCATCTTTCAAAATTTACGAACTCACATCAGTTTCCCGGAAATGGTTGGGCCGATTTTCACAAACTTAGTCCCAAATGATAGCTATAATATCCCCATAGATGTCTACAAAATTTCGTACGGATCGCTTATGTGGTTCCGGAAATATAGACTAAACCGTCCGGTCACATATGAAATTCCCATATAAGCCGGAACTCAATTTTTTTTTTCAAAGGGGGGACCTCATGAAATTTCAGAAATCGAATTCGTATTTTTGATGCCAAACATCTTTAAAATGCATGAAACGTCGAGATGTTATGTTATTTCGAAAAAATTTTTTTATAAAAATCGACAGAAGCTGGTGCCCTACCATTCGACCTACTCGTTCTTCAAAATATAGCCCGGTTGGCCATCCATACGTTGGAAAAAGCAAGGACAATGCCGATCTCCCCCTGGTACATCGAGCATCCGAACGTCTGACAGAGGTGATCGGAATCCCTCTTCCAGCTATTTGCACTCGTACACGTTTAGCTGCACGAAGATGGTACGAACCCAAGCCCCAGATCGTGTGGGACATAAAGAGACGTGTGAAAGCTGGTGACCCCTCGGAAATTGTTCGGCCTGCTTTTCAGGAGCTCCTAGCAGGTCGTTTCAACCGCTCAACTATCGTCTACACGGATGGCTCGAAAGACGACAATGCAGCAGGTGTGGGAGTGTATGGAGAATACTTCCAACAATCGGTTGGCCTTCCATCGTCATGCAGCGTCTTCTCGGCAGAAGCGTTTGCAATCAAAACGGCGCTAGCAACACATAACACGGTCAGTGATTTGGTGGTTATGTCTGACTCGGCCAGTTGCTTATCGGCATTAGAAGCTGGCACATCGCAACACCCGTGGATTCAGCAGATTGAAAACATGCTACGAGGCCGTCCAATCAAGCTGTGCTGGATTCCGGGTCATGCTGGTATCCATGGCAACGAAGAGGCAGACCGCCTCGCTGGAGAAGCGAGGAACATTGCCCCATTAACTATATCTGTTCCGGGGGCAGACGCCGTCAAGCACATAAAAACAGCTATCCGAAACCAATGGTACCGTCGGTGGTCAGCGTACACTGAAGTAAAACTTCGCGAAGTTAAATTCGACACAGTGAAGTGGACTGACCGCGAGAATTCGGCCGAACAGCGAGTTCTTACCCGGCTTCGAATAGGGCATACCCGGCTAACACACGACTTTCTGCTTAAGAAAACTTCACCACCAGTGTGCGACTGCTGTGGGATCATTGTAGATGTCCGCCATGTGATCCTCCACTGCAGAAAGTACGACGACGTTAGAAGGAAGCACGACATCGAGTCGACTAGTCTGCGAGCGGCTCTGTGCAACGACAGGAAAAATGAGGAGAGTATGGTAAAATTCCTCAAGGAAACTAACTTGTTCAATATGTTGTAACTTGTATTTTGAATTGTAACTGATAATTGACAACCGCATTGAAACATTTTTCAGGTAAAATATTTTTCTTTCGACACGAATGCACCACTTCTTGGTGTAAAGTGTCGTTAATAAACAACAACAACAACAACAACAACCACCCTTTGAAATGATAAAAGCCATTGAAATTAACAGCACTATTCCCCTATAGTTCTCCATGAAATACATAGCTGATATTTATTTTTCAGATTTGGAGATTAACAGTTTCTGTGTTCGAAAAATCTACAATGATGGAGGGGGCCCTTATGCTATATCCCCCGGACCCGTAATTTCTCTCTACAGCCCTGATAACAGCTATTTTCAGGTGAGGAGATTTCTATACACCAAACTGTTTAATTCGCCTGCAATCGCTCACTATACTCACCAAATCGTAAAACGTACATACTATTCCACAGAAAAACGAACCATTTCATTATCATTAGCTTCCCATGTTTTGTTTGACAACCGCATCAGTTCCATAACAAAGCACCCTTTATTTACCATCTTGATAATAATCCAGGAAAATAAATATTAATGTCACCGATTGTTCAGAAATGCTGAAATATACTTTATAGATGATATAAACCTGTGTAGATTTGTCTTGCGCATTGCCGATTTTGCACCTTTTTGCCTTTCTCAATAGAAAGGTATTGCAATTGCTCTGAAAACCGACTATTTAACGGAGGCCCGGAGGGCCGAGTGACATATACCATTCGATTCAGTTCGTCGAGTTCGGCAAATGTCTGTGTGTGTGTATGTATGTGTGTATGTATGTATGTGTGTATGTGTGTGTATGTGACCAAAAATGTCACTCATTTTTCTCAGGGATGGCTGAACCGATTTTGACAAACTTAGTCTCAAATAAAAGGTGCAACGTTTCCATAGGCTGCTATTGAATTTCTAATGGATCCGACTTCCGGTTCCGGATTTACAGGGTGATAAGTACGAACACGCAGAAAATGTCGATTTTAATAAATTCTGCAATGAATGTACAAAGGTGAAAATTTTTCCAAAATATGACCACAACTGCTTCGATTTGTAGTATTAGGTCACTAACATCCATTCAAAGTCTATTTGGCCACATTGGCCACCATCCTCGGTTCCGGAAGCCCCGGCGGAAGTATCTAAATTCAGAATAACAGTCACATCGGTTTCTCGGAGATGGCTAGACCGATTCGACTAAACTTGGCCTCAAATGAAAGGTATTGCGTCCCCGTAAATGGCTATTTCATTTCATCCCGATACGACTTCCGGTTCCGGAGTTACAGGTTGTGGCATGCGATCACATAGCAAATTGTGATTCAAACCGATACTCCGATGAAAGCAAAAAAGGTAAAAATTTCGCTAAAATGTCTCTCAAACAACTTAAATTTGCTGTTCTAGGTCACCGACGGCCAACCAAACTTTCGTTGACTACATTGACCACCATAAACGGTTCCGGAAGTGCCCGGGAAAAGCGGCCATCTTTCAAAATTTACGAACTCACATCAGTTTCCCGGAAATGGTTGGGCCGATTTTCACAAACTTAGTCCCAAATGATAGCTATAATATCCCCATAGATGTCTATAAAATTTCGTACGGATCGCTTATATGGTTCCGGAAATATAGACTAAACCGTCCGGTCACATATGAAATTCCCATATAAGCCGGAACTCAAATTTTTTTTTTCAAAGGGGGGACCTCATGAAATTTCAGAAATCGAATTCGTATTTTTGATGCCAAACATCTTTAAAATGCATGAAACGTCGAGATTTTATGTTATCTCGAAAATTTTTTTTTTATAAAAATCGACTTTTTGGGACTTTGCCGATTTTGCACCTTTTTGCCTTTCTCAATAGAAAGGTATTGCAATTGCTCTGAAAACCGACTTTTTAACGGAGGCCCGGAGGGCCGAGTGACATATACCATTCGATTCAGTTCGTCGAGTTCGGCAAATGTCTGTGTGTGTGTGTATGTATGTGTGTATGTATGTATGTGTGTATGTGTGTGTATGTAACCAAAAATGTCACTCATTTTTCTCAGAGATGGCTGAACCGATTTTGACAAACTTAGTCTCAAATGAAAGGTGCAACGTTCCCATAGGCTGCTATTGAATTTCTAATGGATCCGACTTCCGGTTCCGGATTTACAGGGTGATAAGTACGAACACGCAGAAAATGTCGATTTTAATAAATTCTGCAATGAATGTATAAAGGTGAAAATTTTTCCAAAATATGACCACAACGGCTTCGATTTGTAGTATTAGGTCACTAACATCCATTCAAAGTCTATTTGGCCACATTGGCCACCATCCTCGGTTCCGGAAGCCCCGGCGGAAGTATCTAAATTCAGAATAACAGTCACATCGGTTTCTCGGAGATTCGACTAAACTTGGCCTCAAATGAAAGGTATTGCGTCCCCGTAAATGGCTATTTAATTTCATCCCGATCCGACTTCCGGTTCCGGAGTTACAGGTTGTGGCGTGCGATCACATAGCAAATTGTGATTCAAACCGATACTCCGATGAAAGCAAAAGAGGTAAAAATTTCGCTAAAATGTCTCTCAAACAACTTAAATTTGCTGTTCTAGGTCACCGACGGCCAACCAAACTTTCGTTGACTACATTGACCACCATAAACGGTTCCGGAAGTGCCCGGGAAAAGCGGCCATCTTTCAAAATTTACGAACTCACATCAGTTTCCCGGAAATGGTTGGGCCAATTTTCACAAACTTAGTCCCAAATGATAGCTATAATATCCCCATAGATGTCTATAAAATTTCGTATGGATCGCTTATATGGTTCCGGAAATATAGACTAAACCGTCCGGTCACATATGAAATTCCCATATAAGCCGGAACTCAATTTTTTTTTTCAAAGGGGGGACCTCATGAAATTTCAGAAATCGAATTTGTATGTTTGATGCCAAACATCTTTAAAATGCATGAAACGTCGAGATTTTATGCTATCTCGAAAATTTTTTTTTTTATAAAAATCGACTTTTTGGGACTGCCGATTTTGCACCTTTTTGCCTTTCTCAATAGAAAGGTATTGCAATTGCTCTGAAAACCGACTTTTTAACGGAGGCCCGGAGGGCCGAGTGACATATATTATTCGATTCAGTTCGTCGAGTTCGGCAAATGTCTGTGTGTGTGTATGTATGTGTGTATGTATGTATGTGTGTGTGTATGTGTGTGTATGTGACCAAAAATGTCACTCATTTTTCTCAGAGATGGCTGAACCGATTTTGACAAACTTAGTCTCAAATGAAAGGTGCAACGTTCCCATAGGCTGCTATTGAATTTCTAATGGATCCGACTTCCGGTTCCGGATTTACAGGGTGATAAGTACGAACACGCAGAAAATGTCGATTTTAATAAATTCTGCAATGAATGTATAAAGGTGAAAATTTTTCCAAAATACGACCACAACTGCTTCGATTTGTAGTATTAGGTCACTAACATCCATTCAAAGTCTATTTGGCCACATTGGCCACCATCCTCGGTTCCGGAAGCCCCGGCGGAAGTATCTAAATTCAGAATAACAGTCACATCGGTTTCTCGGAGATGGCTAGACCGATTCGACTAAACTTGGCCTCAAATGAAAGGTATTGCGTCCCCGTAAATGGCTATTTAATTTCATCCCGATCCGACTTCCGGTTCCGGAGTTACAGGTTGTGGCGTGCGATCACATAGCAAATTGTGATTCAAACCGATACTCCGATGAAAGCAAAAAAGGTAAAAATTTCGCTAAAATGTCTCTCAAACAACTTAAATTTGCTGTTCTAGGTCACCGACGGCCAACCAAACTTTCGTTGACTACATTGACCACCATAAACGGTTCCGGAAGTGCCCGGGAAAAGCGGCCATCTTTCAAAATTTACGAACTCACATCAGTTTCCCGGAAATGGTTGGGCCGATTTTCACAAACTTAGTCCCAAATGATAGCTATAATATCCCCATAGATGTCTATAAAATTTCGTACGGATCGCTTATATGGTTCCGGAAATATAGACTAAACCGTCCGGTCACATATGAAATTCCCATATAAGCCGGAACTCAATTTTTTTTTTCAGAGGGGGGACCTCATGAAATTTCAGAAATCGAATTTGTATTTTTGATGCCAAACATCTTTAAAATGCATGAAACGTCGAGATTTTATGTTATCTCGAAAAAATTTTTTTTTATAAAGATCGACTTTTTGGGACTGTCGATTTTGCACCTTTTTTCTTTCTCAATAGAAAGGTATTGCAATTGCTCTGAAAACCGACTTTTTAACGGAGGCCCGGAAGGCCGAGTGACATATACCATTCGATTCAGTTCGTCGAGTTCGGCAAATGTCTGTGTGTGTATGTATGTGTGTATGTATGTATGTGTGTGTGTATGTGACCAAAAATGTCACTCATTTTTCTCAGAGATGGCTGAACCGATTTTGACAAACTTAGTCTCAAATGAAAGGTGCAACGTTCCCATAGGCTGCTATTGAATTTCTAATGGATCCGACTTCCGGTTCCGGATTTACAGGGTGATAAGTACGAACACGCAGAAAATGTCGATTTTAATAAATTCTGCAATGAATGTATAAAGGTGAAAATTTTTCCAAAATACGACCACAACTGCTTCGATTTGTAGTATTAGGTCACTAACATCCATTCAAAGTCTATTTGGCCACATTGGCCACCATCCTCGGTTCCGGAAGCCCCGGCGGAAGTATCTAAATTCAGAATAACAGTCACATCGGTTTCTCGGAGATGGCTAGACCGATTCGACTAAACTTGGCCTCAAATGAAAGGTATTGCGTCCCCGTAAATGGCTATTTCATTTCATCCCGATACGACTTCCGGTTCCGGAGTTACAGGTTGTGGCATGCGATCACATAGCAAATTGTGATTCAAACCGATACTCCGATGAAAGCAAAAAAGGTAAAAATTTCGCTAAAATGTCTCTCAAACAACTTAAATTTGCTGTTCTAGGTCACCGACGGCCAACCAAACTTTCGTTGACTACATTGACCACCATAAACGGTTCCGGAAGTGCCCGGGAAAAGCGGCCATCTTTCAAAATTTACGAACTCACATCAGTTTCCCGGAAATGGTTGGGCCGATTTTCACAAACTTAGTCCCAAATGATAGCTATAATATCCCCATAGATGTCTATAAAATTTCGTACGGATCGCTTATATGGTTCCGGAAATATAGACTAAACCGTCCGGTCACATATGAAATTCCCATATAAGCCGGAACTCAATTTTTTTTTCAAAGGGGGGACCTCATGAAATTTCAGAAATCGAATTCGTATTTTTGATGCCAAACATCTTTAAAATGCATGAAACGTCGAGATTTTATGTTATCTCGAAAAAAATTTTTTTTATAAAAATCGACTTTTTGGGACTTTGCCGATTTTGCACCTTTTTGCCTTTCTCAATAGAAAGGTATTGCAATTGCTCTGAAAACCGACTTTTTACGGTGGCCCGGAGGGCCGAGTGACATTTACCATTCGATTCAGTTCGTCGAGTTCGGCAAATGTCTGTGTGTGTGTATGTATGTGTGTATGTATGTATGTGTGTGTGTATGTGTGTGTATGTGACCAAAAATGTCACTCATTTTTCTCAGATATGGCTGAACCGATTTTGACAAACTTAGTCTCAAATGAAAGGTGCAACGTTCCCATAGGCTGCTATTGAATTTCTAATGGATCCGACTTTCGGTTCCGGATTTACAGGGTGATAAGTACGAACACGCAGAAAATGTCGATTTTAATAAATTCTGCAATGAATGTATAAAGGTGAAAATTTTTCCAAAATACGACCACAACTGCTTCGATTTGTAGTATTAGGTCACTAACATCCATTCAAAGTCTATTTGGCCACATTGGCCACCATCCTCGGTTCCGGAAGCCCCGGCGGAAGTATCTAAATTCAGAATAACAGTCACATCGGTTTCTCGGAGATGGCTAGACCGATTCGACTAAACTTGGCCTCAAATGAAAGGTATTGCGTCCCCGTAAATGGCTATTTAATTTCATCCCGATACGACTTCCGGTTCCGGAGTTACAGGTTGTGGCATGCGATCACATAGCAAATTGTGATTCAAACCGATACTCCGATGAAAGCAAAAAAGGTAAAAATTTCGCTAAAATGTCTCTCAAACAACTTAAATTTGCTGTTCTAGGTCACCGACGGCCAACCAAACTTTCGTTGACTACATTGACCACCATAAACGGTTCCGGAAGTGCCCGGGAAAAGCGGCCATCTTTCAAAATTTACGAACTCACATCAGTTTCCCGGAAATGGTTGGGCCGATTTTCACAAACTTAGTCCCAAATGATAGCTATAATATCCCCATAGATGTCTATAAAATTTCGTACGGATCGCTTATATGGTTCCGGAAATATAGACTAAACCGTCCGGTCACATATGAAATTCCCATATAAGCCGGAACTCAAATTTTTTTTTTCAAAGGGGGGACCTCATGAAATTTCAGAAATCGAATTCGTATTTTTGATGCCAAACATCTTTAAAATGCATGAAACGTCGAGATTTTATGTTATTTTGAAAAATTTTTTTTTATAAAAATCGACTTTTTGGGACTTTGCCGATTTTGCACCTTTTTGCCTTTCTCAATAGAAAGGTATTGCAATTGCTCTGAAAACCGACTATTTAACGGAGGCCCGGAGGGCCGAGTGACATATACCATTCGATTCAGTTCGTCGAGTTCGGCAAATGTCTGTGTGTGTATGTATGTGTTTTTTTTTTACAATGGAGAAGACCTTTATGACCTAGCCCAGTACACGTGCTAACGGTAGGGTCCAATCTACCACACGGGGTGCACTGGGGGCGTGTCGGACTCGAATGGTGACCAGCCATTAATACCGACTAAACTCCATTGGGCTCCGCCATCATTCCTCCCAGGAACTACCTCTCGGTATTACTTCTGGGGGGATGGCTGTACTAAGTGTACTCATTCACTCTCACTCGCGCGATCATACATCCTGTATGAGGCTTACTTGGGTGCTCTCTCAATCACACTTTGATTCACTCGCAAACACTCCCACATGAGGCTGACTTTTGTGCTCACCTTTTACGTTCCATGCGAGGCTGACTTGTGTGCTCACCTTACTCATTCCTTGCTAGGCTTACTTTTGTGCTCGCCCTACCCATCCATGTGAGGCTGACTTGGGTGCTCACCCTATCACCTGATTCACTCTCAATCGTGCCACTCTATTGTACCTTTGTCACTCCCTCTGGCATCCCATGTGGGACATTTTTCTTAGGCCCCACTTCTGACATACCATGCGAGGCTGACTTTTGTGCTCACCTTTTTCATTCCTTGCTAGGCTGACTTTTGTGCTAGCCTCTACCAACCTGTGAGGCTGACTTTTATGCTCACCCTTAACATGCAGTGTGAGACTGACTTGGATGCTCACCCTTTCACTCCTCTGCCACGCCATGAGGCATCGATAGCTTAGTTCCAACATACTACGCTACGACCCTCCCGTCTTGGCATGAGGCAGTCCACTTATACGCCTATACACTCACTCTTCTGTCTTGCTTCGGGGTGGCTGGGTTTACCCCTTACGCGGTTGCCATTCGCTGCGCCAACCTACCTCGGCATGAACAGACCATTCACTCTCTTATTTTGCGCTTGGCCTTTTTCGCTCCAACTAACCAATCACTAGTTAGCCGTGCCCGCCGTCTGTTGCTCGGTTCGCCAGATTACCTGTAGCCTACTGGCAATCTGGATGGTAGCAGCCGAGACTGCGTTCCACTTCTCCACCGTTTGACACATCCGCTGAATAAGGGTATCCGGGGTTGTGTCCCAGCCACAGACGTCAAGCATTGCTCTTCTTTCGACGTCGAACCGATGACATACGAACAGTATGTGTTCGGCAGTTTCATCTACACCTGGGCAGTCCGGGCAGACTGGGACCTCCGCGTGCCCGAACCTGTGGAGATACTGACGGAAACAGCCATGGCCTGACAGGAATTGTGTCAGGTGGAAGTGAACTTCCCCATGGGGTCTTCCCACCCAGCTCGATATGCTAGGTATCAGCCGGTGGGTCCACCTACCTTTCGAGGAGTTGTCCCACTCACGCTGCCATCTGGCGACCGAGGTCACCCAGGTGCGCTCGCGGGCTCCCCTATTTCCACGTAGCTCAAAGCACTCCTCATCTTCCCGAATGACCAGCCCGACTGGCATCATGCTCGCTATCACGCAGGATGCATCGTGTGATACCGTGCGGTAGGCAGATATCACTCTGAGGCACATCACGCGGTAGGTGCTCTCCAGTTTCTGTAGGTAACTGGTTACCCTCAGTGCTCTTGACCATGACGGGCCGCCGTACCTGAGGATAGATACGGCAACGCCTGCCAGTAACCTACGTCTACTGGCGCACACCTTTGAGCTGTTGGACATCATTCTCGATAGTGCCGCAACAGCAGTCGACGCTCTCTTGCACGTATAGTCGACATGGCTGCCGAAGGTCAGCTTGTCGTCTATAATGACTCCGAGAGACTTCAGACTTCGCTGTGAAGTGATCGCGACTTCTCCCACATGGATAACTGCATGTTGTGCCGACTTGCGGTTGTTGACGATAACTACCTCCGTCTTATGATGAGCGAGCTCCAGGCCTCTCGCGCTCATCCATTCCTCCACCGTGCTAATCGCGTGTTCTGCGGTTAGTTCTACCTCAGGAATTGACTCCCCGTAGACCTCCAAGGTTACGTCGTCAGCAAAGCCGACGATCTTGACCCCAGGAGGGAACTTCAGTCTCAGAACCCCGTCATACATGAGGTTCCATAGCACCGGACCTAGGATCGAGCCCTGCGGGACTCCGGCGGTAATCGGAACCCTTTTCTGACCGGCATCGGTCTCGTATATCAGTACGCGGTTTTGGAAGTAACTTTCCAGGATCCGGTACAGACCCACCGGTAGGCTAAGCCGGTGTAACGAGAGCGCGATGGCATCCCAGCTTGCGCTGTTAAATGCGTTCTTCACGTCAAGTGTCACTAACGCACAGTATCGAATACCTCGCCTTTTTCGTTGGATCGCTATCTCGGCAGTATTTATCACTGAGTTGAGAGCGTCCACTGTGGACTTACCCTTCCGAAAGCCAAACTGGTTGCTTGACAGACCGTCCGTACCTTCCGCGTACGGGGTGAGCCTGTTGAGGATGATCCTCTCAAGCAGTTTGCCAGTCGTGTCTATCAGACAGATTGGTCTGTACGCCGATGGGTCGCCTGGCGGCTTCCCGGGCTTCGGCAACAGCACCAGTTTCTGCCTTTTCCATCTATCGGGGAAACGGCACTCGTCAAGGCATCTCTGCATAGCTAGCCTGAACATGTTCGGGTTCGCTATGATCGCTGCCTTGAGAGCGTTGTTCGGAACTCCATCCGGCCCTGGAGCTTTGTTCATTGCTAGGGATTTAGCCACTGCGAGTAGTTCTTCATTCGTCACTGGAGCCACCATTTCGACCGTGCCCGCACTGTCTCGTAGTGCAGGTGGCCAGGGGCTTGTGGCTCGAGACGGGAAGAGTACTTCGATAATCGTTGCCAACCGGTCGGGAGACCGTTCTGGGGGTGAGGAGCCCCCTTTGGTCTTGGCCATCACAATCCGGTAGGCGTCACCCCACGGATTCGCGTTGGCACTCTCACACAGGTTGTCGAAACACGCTCTCTTGCTGCTTTTAATAGCCTTGTTAAGGGCTAATTTCGCAGCTCGAAACACTTCACGGCGGTTCTCTCTTGCATCCTCGGTGCGAGCTCTTTGCATCCTACGTCTAGCTCTGAGGCAGGCTGACCGTAGAGCTGCAATCTCGGCACTCCACCAGTATACCGGGCATCTACCGTTTCTTGGCAGTGTTTTTCTCGGCATAGTGGCGTCGCACGCGCGTGATAGAACAGCTACCAGCGCATCCCCGCTTAGACTGTCGGTGTTGGCCTCCAGTCCCAGGGCCGCGGTGAAAGCTTCGCTGTCGAAGTGATTGGACTTCCACCCGCGTACCTGACAGGGATCTCCCGCCCTCGGATGCTGCACACCATAGTTGATCTTAAAGCGGATTGCTAAATGATCGCTATGGGTGTAGCCTTCGTCTACCCTCCATTCCATGCCTGGAGCCAGACTCGGGCTGGCAAAGGTCAAATCAATCCACGCCTCCACTCCGTTTCTACGGAATGTACTAGCGGAGCCATCATTAGCTAGCACAGTATCGAGTTTCGCAAACGCTTCCATTAGCGCTTGACCCCTGCTATTTGTACAGCGGCTGCCCCACTCCACTGCCCAAGCGTTGAAGTCTCCCGCTATTACTACCGGTTTCCGGCCCACTAGGTCCGACGAGAGCCTGTCGATCATCTGGTAGAACTGTTCTATTGGCCACCTTGGTGGGGCGTAGCAGCTGCAATAGAACACACCATTGATCTTGGCAATCGCCACACCCTCGGCGGAGGGGTGTATTACCTCTTGAACCGGGAACCTTCCCGTTGTACAGATTGCCACCATTCCAGACCCGTCCGACACCCAATTGCCGTTGCCGGCAGGGATGCTGTACGGGTCTGATAAGAGGGCGACATCTGTCCTCGACTCCGAGACCGACTGCCACAGCAGCTGTTGGGCTGCTGCACAATGGTTAAGATTTAGCTGTGTGACTCTCACGGCTTCTTCTTATTTAACTCGCCGAAGGGACACGAAGGTCCGCCCATATCATGTTTATGGGCTTGCTTCTTAGCGGTGCAGATAAGGCACTTATATGCCTTAGTGCACCCCCGCTCTTTATGCCCCTCCTCGCCGCATCGACGACATAGCTTGCTCCTGTCTATGCCTGTGCATTCGTATGCTTTATGGCCGGATTCTAGGCACCGATAGCACCTGTCCACTGAATGCGGCTGGGGTATACTAATAGGGCATACCGACCAGCCGATCTTCAGCTTCCCTTTCTCGGTTACCTTTTTGGCATCCGCATTCAGTAGCCTGAGGTAGGCTACTTGGGTGCCAGAGGGTCCGTCCCTCAATCGCACAGAGGCCCGCTCGATTGTGACGCCGCAGTGCTCCTTGACGGCTGCGACGACGTCTTCTGCGGTCGCGAACTCGTCCAAGTGCTTGCACTGGAGAGTTGTTTCCGCACCTAGCGACCTAATTTGGGCGCCCTCGCCAAGGACCTCTTGAGCCAAGGCCTTATATATTGCACTTGATTGTGCGCCTCGCTTCAGCACCAGGAGCATCTCTCCCGTGTTGGTGCGTCTTACGCTACGCACATCCTGCCCAAGGGCCGAGAGGCTTTCGGCCGCCTTCATCGATTTAAGGACATCGGCGTATTTGTCCTTGTCGGTTTTTAACCACAAGGCTTCGCCTCTGTCCTTGGCCTTCCTCGCAGGCCGCGGTACCTCCGGTTTCGGTGCCGGCTTTTTCTTGGTAACCAGCGTCCAGGGGTTTGAGCCCCCCTGCCCAGGTCGTGCCGGGTTGCTGGTACCATCGCTCTCCACAGCGAGGTCACTCTCGCCCTCGCTTACCTCACCCAGGCGGCGTTTGACCTTGACGGTTGCACGCCGAGTGGTGTCGGTTTTGGCACCCTCGCCTGGCGACTTCCTAGGGCGCTTCGCATTCGATGCCGTCTTGCGATTGCCCTTTCCCTTACCCTTCGAGGGGAACTCGGTCGCCGCTCCGATCGACGTGGCTGCTCCGTAGAAGGTAAAGGCCACTGTCTGTGAACCTCTATCGACCTTCTCTCTTTCCTCCCTATTGGAGGCCACTGTCTGGGTTTCTCTGTTGGGCCTCTCCCGACATTCCACCCTCTCAACATAGGCCTGCTGTTCCTGTCTTGCGACACGAACAGCTTTCCGGAGCTCCAGAAGGCTCAACTTCAACTCCTTGGCTATGTTCTGCTTTGCGCTAGCGAAGTCGATTATAGAATCGAGTTGCTTCGCTACTTTGCGCATCGCAGCTATTGGCCCCTCCGATGCATTGGTAGGGGTATTGCCTATCGCCGCTGGGGGGTCACTGGTGCTTTCGGATGCAGCACTCATCGCTCCACTACTCTCCCCACGGGGGGGAGACCTCGCCAAACCACCTCTTGCGAAGGGGTTTGGTACCTCCGTCTGTTTGTTTTTATTTTTGTTCAACTCCATGTATAGTCCCACGAGTAGCGCGAGAAATATATGTCCGCCACGCCAGAGCTCCGCATTAGCGTGGTAAGGGACGCTTACTGTGGGGGTTGCCCAGGTACCCCACAGGCTCCGTTAACGATCGAGCATCTTTTTCACCCCCTCGATCACTCATCCCTCGGCACGGGTCGCTTCACGCCTTGGAATTGGGGTTATGCCCTACCTTGCTTTACGTGGTGATCTCGGCCCGGATCATCACAACCATCCTCCTTTACCAGGGCTTTGGACCTGTAGCTCTGGTTCTCAATAGTTCCATGTACGTATGTTATTACAGACGTGCTACTATTGAGATCCGTCATTCGCTAGCGGAGTTATGTATGTGTGTATGTATGTGTGTATGTATGTATGTGTGTATGTGTATGTGTATGTGTATGTGACCAAAAATGTCACTCATTTTTCTCAGAGATGGCTGAACCGATTTTGACAAACTTAGTCTCAAATGAAAGGTGCAACGTTCCCATAGGCTGCTATTGAATTTCTAATGGATCCGACTTCCGGTTCCGGATTTACAGGGTGATAAGTACGAACACGCAGAAAATGTCGATTTTAATAAATTCTGCAATGAATGTATAAAGGTGAAAATTTTTCCAAAATATGACCACAACTGCTTCGATTTGTAGTATTAGGTCACTAACATCCATTCAAAGTCTATTTGGCCACATTGGCCACCATCCTCGGTTCCGGAAGCCCCGGCGGAAGTATCTAAATTCAGAATAACAGTCACATCGGTTTCTCGGAGATGGCTAGACCGATTCGACTAAACTTGGCCTCAAATAAAAGGTATTGCGTCCCCGTAAATGGCTATTTAATTTCATCCCGATCCGACTTCCGGTTCCGGAGTTACAGGTTGTGGCGTGCGATCACATAGCAAATTGTGATTCAAACCGATACTCCGATGAAAGCAAAAAAGGTAAAAAATTCGCTAAAATGTCTCTCAAACAACTTAAATTTGCTGTTCTAGGTCACCGACGGCCAACCAAACTTTCGTTGACTACATTGACCACCATAAACGGTTCCGGAAGTGCCCGGGAAAAGCGGCCGTCTTTCAAAATTTACGAACTCACATCAGTTTCCCGGAAATGGTTGGGCCGATTTTCACAAACTTAGTCCCAAATGATAGCTATAATATCCCCATAGATGTCTATAAAATTTCGTACGGATCGCATATATGGTTCCGGAAATATAGACTAAACCGTCCGGTCACATATGAAATTCCCATATAAGCCGGAACTCAAATTTTTTTTTTTCAAAGGGGAGACCTCATGAAATTTCAGAAATCGAATTCGTATTTTTGATGCAAAACATCTTTAAAATGCATGAAACGTCGAGATTTTATGTTATCTCGAAAAAATTTTTTTTTATAAAAATCGACTTTTTGGGGCTTTGCCGATTTTGCACCTTTTTGCCTTTCTCAATAGAAAGGTATTGCGATTGCTCTGAAAACTGACTATTTAACGGAGGCCCGGAGGGCCGAGTGACATATACCATTCGATTCAGTTCGTCGAGTTCGGCAAATGTCTGTGTGTGTATGTATGTGTGTATGTATGTATGTGTGTGTGTGTATGTGTGTGTGTATGTGACCAAAAATGTCACTCATTTTTCTCAGAGATGGCTGAACCGATTTTGACAAACTTAGTCTCAAATGAAAGGTGCAACGTTCCCATAGGCTGCTATTGAATTTCTAATGGATCCGACTTCCGGTTCCGGATTTACAGGGTGATAAGTACGAACACGCAGAAAATGTCGATTTTAATAAATTCTGCAATGAATGTATAAAGGTGAAAATTTTTCCAAAATATGACCACAACTGCTTCGATTTGTAGTATTAGGTCACTAACATCCATTCAAAGTCTATTTGGCCACATTGGCCACCATGCTCGGTTCCGGAAGCCCCGGCGGAAGTATCTAAATTCAGAATAACAGTCACATCGGTTTCTCGGAGATGGCTAGACCGATTCGACTAAACTTGGCCTCAAATGAAAGGTATTGCGTCCCCGTAAATGGCTATTTAATTTCATCCCGATCCGACTTCCGGTTCCGGAGTTACAGGTTGTGGCGTGCGATCACATAGCAAATTGTGATTCAAACCGATACTCCGATGAAAGCAAAAAAGGTAAAAATTTCGCTAAAATGTCTCTCAAACAACTTAAATTTGCTGTTCTAGGTCACCGACGGCCAACCAAACTTTCGTTGACTACATTAACCACCATAGACGGTTCCGGAAGTGCCCGGGAAAAGCGGCCATCTTTCAAAATTTACGAACTCACATCAGTTTCCCGGAAATGGTTGGGCCGATTTTCACAAACTTAGTCCCAAATGATAGCTATAATATCCCCATAGATGTCTATAAAATTTCGTACGGATCGCTTATATGGTTCCGGAAATATAGACTAAACCGTCCGGTCACATATGAAATTCCCATATAAGCCGGAACTCAATTTTTTTTTCAAAGGGGGGACCTCATGAAATTTCAGAAATCGAATTCGTATTTTTGATGCCAAACATCTTTAAAATGCATGAAACGTCGAGATTTTATGTTATCTCGAAATTTTTTTTTTTATAAAAATCGACTTTTTGGGAGTTTGCCGATTTCGCACCTTTTTGCCTTTCTCAATAGAAAGGTATTGCAATTGCTCTGAAAACCGACTTTTTAACGGAGGCCCGGAGGGCCGAGTGACATATACCATTCGATTCAGTTCGTCGAGTTCGGCAAATGTCTGTGTGTGTATGTATGTGTGTATGTATGTATGTGTGTGTGTATGTGTGTGTATGTGACCAAAAATGTCACTCATTTTTCTCAGAGATGGCTGAACCGATTTTGACAAACTTAGTCTCAAATGAAAGGTGCAACGTTCCCATAGGCTGCTATTGAATTTCTAATGGATCCGACTTCCGGTTCCGGATTTACAGGGTGATAAGTACGAACACGCAGAAAATGTCGATTTTAATAAATTCTGTAATGAATGTATAAAGGTGAAAATTTTTCCAAAATATGACCACAACTGCTTCGATTTGTAGTATTAGGTCACTAACATCCATTCAAAGTCTATTTGGCCACATTGGCCACCATCCTCGGTTCCGGAAGCCCCGGCGGAAGTATCTAAATTCAGAATAACAGTCACATCGGTTTCTCGGAGATTCGACTAAACTTGGCCTCAAATGAAAGGTATTGCGTCCCCGTAAATGGCTATTTAATTTCATCCCGATCCGACTTCCGGTTCCGGAGTTACAGGTTGTGGCGTGCGATCACATAGCAAATTGTGATTCAAACCGATACTCCGATGAAAGCAAAAAAGGTAAAAATTTCGCTAAAATGTCTCTCAAACAACTTAAATTTGCTGTTCTAGGTCACCGACGGCCAACCAAACTTTCGTTGACTACATTAACCACCATAGACGGTTCCGGAAGTGCCCGGGAAAAGCGGCCATCTTTCAAAATTTACGAACTCACATCAGTTTCCCGGAAATGGTTGGGCCAATTTTCACAAACTTAGTCCCAAATGATAGCAATAATATCCCCATAGATGTCTATAAAATTTCGTACGGATCGCTTATATGGTTCCGGAAATATAGACTAAACCGTCCGGTCACATATGAAATTCCCATATAAGCCGGAACTCAATTTTTTTTTCAAAGGGGGGACCTCATGAAATTTCAGAAATCGAATTCGTATTTTTGATGCCAAACATCTTTAAAATGCATGAAACGTCGAGATTTTATGTTATCTCGAAAATTTTTTTTTTTATAAAAATCGACTTTTTGGGACTTTGCCGATTTTGCACATTTTTGCCTTTCTCAATAGAAAGGTATTGCAATTGCTCTGAAGACCGACTATTTAACGGAGGCCCGGAGGGCCGAGTGACATATACCATTCGATTCAGTTCGTCGAGTTCGGCAAATGTCTGTGTGTTTGTATGTATGTGTGTATGTATGTATGTGTGTATGTGTGTGTGTATGTGACCAAAAATGTCACTCATTTTTCTCAGAGATGGCTGAACCGATTTTGACAAACTTAGTCTCAAATGAAAGGTGCAACGTTCCCATAGGCTGCTATTGAATTTCTAATGGATCCGACTTCCGGTTCCGGATTTACAGGGTGATAAGTACGAACACGCAGAAAATGTCGATTTTAATAAATTCTGCAATGAATGTATAAAGGTGAAAATTTTTCCAAAATATGACCACAACTGCTTCGATTTGTAGTATTAGGTCACTAACATCCATTCAAAGTCTATTTGGCCACATTGGCCACCATCCTCGGTTCCGGAAGCCCCGGCGGAAGTATCTAAATTCAGAATAACAGTCACATCGGTTTCTCGGAGATGGCTACACCGATTCGACTAAACTTGGCCTCAAATGAAAGGTATTGCGTCCCCGTAAATGGCTATTTAATTTCATCCCGATCCGACTTCCGGTTCCGGAGTTACAGGTTGTGGCGTGCGATCACATAGCAAATTGTGATTCAAACCGATACTCCGATGAAAGCAAAAAAGGTAAAAATTTCGCTAAAATGTCTCTCAAACAACTTAAATTTGCTATTCTAGGTCACCGACGGCCAACCAAACTTTCGTTGACTACATTGACCACCATAAACGGTTCCGGAAGTGCCCGGGAAAAGCGGCCGTCTTTCAAAATTTACGAACTCACATCAGTTTCCCGGAAATGGTTGGGCCGATTTTCACAAACTTAGTCCCAAATGATAGCTATAATATCCCCATAGATGTCTATAAAATTTCGTACGGATCGCTTATATGGTTCCGGAAATATAGACTAAACCGTCCGGTCACATATGAAATTCCCATATAAGCCGGAACTCATTTTTTTTTTCAAAGGGGAGACCTCATGAAATTTCAGAAATCGAATTCGTATTTTTGATGCAAAACATCTTTAAAATGCATGAAACGTCGAGATTTTATGTCATCTCGAAAAATTTTTTTTTATAAAAATCGACTTTTTGGGACTTTGCCGATTTTGCACCTTTTTGCCTTTCTCAATAGAAAGGTATTGCGATTGCTCTGAAAACCGACTATTTAACGGAGGGCCGAGTGACATATACCATTCGATTCAGTTCGTCGAGTTCGGCAAATGTCTGTGTGTGTATGTATGTGTGTATGTATGTATGTGTGTGTATGTGTGTGTGTATGTGACCAAAAATGTCACTCATTTTTCTCAGAGATGGCTGAACCGATTTTGACAAACTTAGTCTCAAATGAAAGGTGCAACGTTCCCATAGGCTGCTATTGAATTTCTAATGGATCCGACTTCCGGTTCCGGATTTACAGGGTAATAAGTACGAACACGCAGAAAATGTCGATTTTAATAAATTCTGCAATGAATGTATAAAGGTGAAAATTTTTCCAAAATATGACCACAACTGCTTCGATTTGTAGTATTAGGTCACTAACATCCATTCAAAGTCTATTTGGCCACATTGGCCACCATCCTCGGTTCCGGAAGCCCCGGCGGAAGTATCTAAATTCAGAATAACAGTCACATCGGTTTCTCGGAGATGGCTAGACCGATTCGACTAAACTTGGCCTCAAATGAAAGGTATTGCGTCCCCGTAAATGGCTATTTAATTTCATCCCGATCCGACTTCCGGTTCCGGAGTTACAGGTTGTGGCGTGCGATCACATAGCAAATTGTGATTCAAACCGATACTCCGATGAAAGCAAAAAAGGTAAAAATTTCGCTAAAATGTCTCTCAAACAACTTAAATTTGCTGTTCTAGGTCACCGACGGCCAACCAAACTTTCGTTGACTACATTAACCACCATAGACGGTTCCGGAAGTGCCCGGGAAAAGCGGCCATCTTTCAAAATTTACGAACTCACATCAGTTTCCCGGAAATGGTTGGGCCAATTTTCACAAACTTAGTCCCAAATGATAGCTATAATATCCCCATAGATGTCTATAAAATTTCGTACGGATCGCTTATATGGTTCCGCAAATATAGACTAAACCGTCCGGTCACATATGAAATTCCCATATAAGCCGGAACTCAATTTTTTTTTCAAAGGGGGGACCTCATGAAATTTCAGAAATCGAATTCGTATTTTTGATGCCAAACATCTTTAAAATACATGAAACGTCGAGATTTTATGTTATCTCGAAAATTTTTTTTTTATAAGAATCGACTTTTTGGGACTTTGCCGATTTTGCACCTTTTTGCCTTTCTCAATAGAAAGGTATTGCAATTGCTCTGAAAACCGACTATTTAACGGAGGCCCGGAGGGCCGAGTGACATATACCATTCGATTCAGTTCGGCAAATGTCTGTGTGTGTATGTATGTGTGTATGTATGTATGTGTGTATGTGTGTGTGTATGTGACCAAAAATGTCACTCATTTTTCTCAGAGATGGCTTAACCGATTTTGACAAACTTAGCCTCAAATGAAAGGTGCAACGTTCCCATAGGCTGCTATTGAATTTCTAATGGATCCGACTTCCGGTTCCGGATTTACAGGGTGATAAGTACGAACACGCAGAAAATGTCGATTTTAATAAATTCTGCAATGAATGTATAAAGGTGAAATTTTTTCCAAAATATGACCACAACTGCTTCGATTTGTAGTATTAGGTCACTAACATCCATTCAAAGTCTATTTGGCCACATTGGCCACCATCCTCGGTTCCGGAAGCCCCGGCGGAAGTATCTAAATTCAGAATAACAGTCACATCGGTTTCTCGGAGATGGCTAGACCGATTCGACTAAACTTGGCCTCAAATGAAAGGTATTGCGTCCCCGTAAATGGCTATTTAATTTCATCCCGATCCGACTTCCGGTTCCGGAGTTACAGGTTGTGGCGTGCGATCACATAGCAAATTGTGATTCAAACCGATACTCCGATGAAAGCAAAAAAGGTAAAAATTTCGCTAAAATGTCTCTCAAACAACTTAAATTTGCTGTTCTAGGTCACCGACGGCCAACCAAACTTTCGTTGACTACATTAACCACCATAGACGGTTCCGGAAGTGCCCGGGAAAAGCGGCCATCTTTCAAAATTTACGAACTCACATCAGTTTCCCGGAAATGGTTGGGCCAATTTTCACAAACTTAGTCCCAAATGATAGCTATAATATCCCCATAGATGTCTATAAAATTTCGTACGGATCGCTTATATGGTTCCGCAAATATAGACTAAACCGTCCGGTCACATATGAAATTCCCATATAAGCCGGAACTCAATTTTTTTTTCAAAGGGGGGACCTCATGAAATTTCAGAAATCGAATTCGTATTTTTGATGCCAAACATCTTTAAAATACATGAAACGTCGAGATTTTATGTTATCTCGAAAAATTTTTTTTTATAAAAATCGACTTTTTGGGACTTTGCCGATTTTGCACCTTTTTGCCTTTCTCAATAGAAAGGTATTGCAATTGCTCTGAAGACCGACTATTTAACGGAGGCCCGGAGGGCCGAGTGACATATACCATTCAATTCAGTTCGTCGAGTTCGGCAAATGTCTGTGTGTGTATGTATGTGTGTATGTATGTATGTGTGTGTATGTGACCAAAAATGTCACTCATTTTTCTCAGAGATGGCTGAACCGATTTTGACAAACTTAGTCTCAAATGAAAGGTGCAACGTTCCCATAGGCTGCTATTGAATTTCTAATGGATCCGACTTCCGGTTCCGGATTTACAGGGTGATAAGTACGAACACGCAGAAAATGTCGATTTTAATAAATTCTGCAATGAATGTATAAAGGTGAAATTTTTTCCAAAATATGACCACAACTGCTTCGATTTGTAGTATTAGGTCACTAACATCCATTCAAAGTCTATTTGGCCACATTGGCCACCATCCTCGGTTCCGGAAGCCCCGGCGGAAGTATCTAAATTCAGAATAACAGTCACATCGGTTTCTCGGAGATGGCTAGACCGATTCGACTAAACTTGGCCTCAAATGAAAGGTATTGCGTCCCCGTAAATGGCTATTTAATTTCATCCCGATCCGACTTCCGGTTCCGGAGTTACAGGTTGTGGCGTGCGATCACATAGCAAATTGTGATTCAAACCGATACTCCGATGAAAGCAAAAAAGGTAAAAATTTCGCTAAAATGTCTCTCAAACAACTTAAATTTGCTGTTCTAGGTCACCGACGGCCAACCAAACTTTCGTTGACTACATTAACCACCATAGACGGTTCCGGAAGTGCCCGGGAAAAGCGGCCATCTTTCAAAATTTACGAACTCACATCAGTTTCCCGGAAATGGTTGGGCCAATTTTCACAAACTTAGTCCCAAATGATAGCTATAATATCCCCATAGATGTCTATAAAATTTCGTACGGATCGCTTATATGGTTCCGCAAATATAGACTAAACCGTCCGGTCACATATGAAATTCCCATATAAGCCGGAACTCAATTTTTTTTTCAAAGGGGGGACCTCATGAAATTTCAGAAATCGAATTCGTATTTTTGATGCCAAACATCTTTAAAATACATGAAACGTCGAGATTTTATGTTATCTCGAAAAATTTTTTTTTATAAAAATCGACTTTTTGGGACTTTGCCGATTTTGCACCTTTTTGCCTTTCTCAATAGAAAGGTATTGCAATTGCTCTGAAGACCGACTATTTAACGGAGGCCCGGAGGGCCGAGTGACATATACCATTCAATTCAGTTCGTCGAGTTCGGCAAATGTCTGTGTGTGTATGTATGTGTGTATGTATGTATGTGTGTGTATGTGACCAAAAATGTCACTCATTTTTCTCAGAGATGGCTGAACCGATTTTGACAAACTTAGTCTCAAATGAAAGGTGCAACGTTCCCATAGGCTGCTATTGAATTTCTAATGGATCCGACTTCCGGTTCCGGATTTACAGGGTGATAAGTACGAACACGCAGAAAATGTCGATTTTAATAAATTCTGCAATGAATGTATAAAGGTGAAAATTTTTCCAAAATATGACCACAACTGCTTCGATTTGTAGTATTAGGTCACTAACATCCATTCAAAGTCTATTTGGCCACATTAGCCACCATCCTCGGTTCCGGAAGCCCCGGCGGAAGTATCTAAATTCAGAATAACAGTCACATCGGTTTCTCGGAGATGGCTAGACCGATTCGACTAAACTTGGCCTCAAATGAAAGGTATTGCGTCCCCGTAAATGGCTATTTAGTTTCATCCCGATCCGACTTCCGGTTCCGGAGTTACAGGTTGTGGCGTGCGATCACATAGCAAATTGTGATTCAAACCGATACTCCGATGAAAGCAAAAAAGGTAAAAATTTCGCTAAAATGTCTCTCAAACAACTTAAATTTGCTGTTCTAGGTCACCGACGGCCAACCAAACTTTCGTTGACTACATTGACCACCATAAACGGTTCCGGAAGTGCCCGGGAAAAGCGGCCATCTTTCAAAATTTACGAACTCACATCAGTTTCCCGGAAATGGTTGGGTCGATTTTCACAAACTTAATCCCAAATGATAGCTATAATATCCTCATAGATGTCTACAAAATTTCGTACGGATCGCTTATATGGTTCCGGAAATATAGACTAAACCGTCCGGTCACATATGAAATTCCCATATAAGCCGGAACTCAATTTTTTTTTTTTCAAAGGGGGGACCTCATGAAATTTCAGAAATCGAATTCGTATTTTTGATGCCAAACATCTTTAAAATGCATGAAACGTCGAGATGTTATGTTATTTCGAAAAATTTTTTTTATAAAAATCGCCGGAAGCTGGTGCCCTACCATTCGACCTACTCGTTCTTCAAAATATAGCCCGGTTGGCCATCCATACTTTGGAAAAAGCAAGGACAATGCCGATCTCCCCCTGGTACATCGAGCATCCGAACGTCTGACAGAGGTGATCGGAATCCCTCTTCCAGCTATTTGCACTCGTACACGTTTAGCTGCACGAAGATGGTACGAACCCAAGCCCCAGATCGTGTGGGACATAAAGAGACGTGTGAAAGCTGGTGACCCCTCGGAAATTGTTCGGCCTGCTTTTCAGGAGCTCCTAGCAGGTCGTTTCAACCGCTCAACTATCGTCTACACGGATGGCTCGAAAGACGACAATGCAGCAGGTGTGGGAGTGTATGGAGAATACTTCCAACAATCGGTTGACCTTCCATCGTCATGCAGCGTCTTCTCGGCAGAAGCGTTTGCAATCAAAACGGCGCTAGCAACACATAACACGGTCAGTGATTTGGTGGTTATGTCTGACTCGGCCAGTTGCTTATCGGCATTAGAAGCTGGCACATCGCAACACCCGTGGATTCAGCAGATTGAAAACATGCTACGAGGCCGTCCAATCAAGCTGTGCTGGATTCCGGGTCATGCTGGTATCCATGGCAACGAAGAGGCAGACCGCCTCGCTGGAGAAGCGAGGAACATTGCCCCATTAACTATATCTGTTCCGGGGGCAGACGCCGTCAAGCACATAAAAACAGCTATCCGAAACCAATGGTACCGTCGGTGGTCAGCGTACACTGAAGTAAAACTTCGCGAAGTTAAATTCGACACAGTGAAGTGGACTGACCGCGAGAATTCGGCCGAACAGCGAGTTCTTACCCGGCTTCGAATAGGGCATATCCGGCTAACACACGACTTTCTGCTTAAGAAAACTTCACCACCAGTGTGCGACTGCTGTGGGATCATTGTAGATGTCCGCCATGTGATCCTCCACTACAGAAAGTACGACGACGTTAGAAGGAAGCACGACATCGAGTCGACTAGTCTGCGAGCGGCTCTGTGCAACGACAGGAAAAATGAGGAGAGTATGGTAAAATTCCTCAAGGAAACTAACTTGTTCAATATGTTGTAACTTGTATTTTGAATTGTAACTGATAATTGACAACCGCATTGAAACATTTTTCAGGTAAAATATTTTTCTTTCGACACGAATGCACCACTTCTTGGTGTAAAGTGTCGTTAATAAACAACAACAACAACAACAACCACCCTTTGAAATGATAAAAGCCATTGAAATTACCAGCACTATTCCCCTATAGTTCTCCATGAAATACATAGCTGATATTTATTTTTCAGATTTGGAGATTAACAGTTTCTGTGTTCGAAAAATCTACAATGATGGAGGGGGCCCTTATGCTATATCCCCCGGACCCGTAATTTCTCTCTACAGCCCTGATAACAGCTATTTTCAGGTGAGGAGATTTCTATACACCAAACTGTTTAATTCGCCTGCAATCGCTCACTATACTCACCAAATCGTAAAACGTACATACTATTCCACAGAAAAACGAACCATTTCATTATCATTAGCTTCCCATGTTTTGTTTGACAACCGCATCAGTTCCATAACAAAGCACCCTTTATTTACCATCTTGATAATAATCCAGGAAAATAAATATTAATGTCACCGATTGTTCAGAAATGCTGAAATATACTTTATAGATGATATAAACCTGTGTAGATTTGTCTTGCGCATTGCCGATTTTGCACCTTTTTGCCTTTCTCAATAGAAAGGTATTGCAATTGCTCTGAAAACCGACTATTTAACGGAGGCCCGGAGGGCCGAGTGACATATACCATTCGATTCAGTTCGTCGAGTTCGGCAAATGTCTGTGTGTGTGTGTATGTATGTGTGTGTGTATGTATGTGTGTATGTGTGTGTGTATGTGACCAAAAATGTCACTCATTTTTCTCAGAGATGGCTGAACCGATTTTGACAAACTTAGTCTCAAATGAAAGGTGCAACGTTCCCATAGGCTGCTATTGAATTTCTAATGGATCCGACTTCGGTTCCGGATTTACAGGGTGATAAGTACGAACACGCAGAAAATGTCGATTTTAATAAATTCTGCAATGAATGTATAAAGGTGAAAATTTTTCCAAAATATGACCACAACTGCTTCGATTTGTAGTATTAGGTCACTAACATCCATTCAAAGTCTATTTGGCCACATTGGCCACCATCCTCGGTTCCGGAAGCCCCGGCGGAAGTATCTAAATTCAGAATAACAGTCACATCGGTTTCTCAGAGATGGCTAGACCGATTCGACTAAACTTGGCCTCAAATGAAAGGTATTGCGTCCCCGTAAATGGCTATTTAATTTCATCCCGATCCGACTTCCGGTTCCGAAGTTACAGGTTGTGGCGTGCGATCACATAGCAAATTGTGATTCAAACCGATACTCCGATGAAAGCAAAAAAGGTAAAAATTTCGCTAAAATGTCTCTCAAACAACTTAAATTTGCTGTTCTAGGTCACCGACGGCCAACCAAACTTTCGTTGACTACATTGACCACCATAAACGGTTCCGGAAGTGCCCGGGAAAAGCGGCCATCTTTCAAAATTTACGAACTCACATCAGTTTCCCGGAAATGGTTGGGCCGATTTTCACAAACTTAGTCCCAAATGATAGCTATAATATCCCCATAGATGTCTATAAAATTTCGTACGGATCGCTTATATGGTTCCGGAAATATAGACTAAACCGTCCGGTCACATATGAAATTCCCATATAAGCCGGAACTCAAATTTTTTTTTTCAAAGGGGGGACCTCATGAAATTTCAGAAATCGAATTCGTATTTTTGATGCCAAACATCTTTAAAATGCATGAAACGTCGAGATTTTATGTTATCTCGAAAAAATTTTTTTTTATAAAAATCGACTTTTTGGGACTTTGCCGATTTTGCACCTTTTTGCCTTTTTCAATAGAAAGGTATTGCAATTGCTCTGAAAACCGACTATTTAACGGAGGCCCGGAGGGCCGAGTGACATATACCATTCGATTCAGTTCGTCGAGTTCGGCAAATGTCTGTGTGTGTATGTATGTGTGTATGTATGTATGTGTGTATGTGGGTGTATGTGACCAAAAATGTCACTCATTTTTCTCAGAGATGGCTGAACCGATTTTGACAAACTTAGTCTCAAATGAAAGGTGCAACGTTCCCATAGGCTGCTATTGAATTTCTAATGGATCCGACTTCCGGTTCCGGATTTACAGGGTGATAAGTACGAACACGCAGAAAATGTCGATTTTAATAAATTCTGCAATGAATGTATAAAGGTGAAAATTTTTCCAAAATATGACCACAACTGCTTCGATTTGTAGTATTAGGTCACTAACATCCATTCAAAGTCTATTTGGCCACATTGGCCACCATCCTCGGTTCCGGAAGCCCCGGCGGAAGTATCTAAATTTAAAATAACAGTCACATCGGTTTCTCGGAGATGGCTAGACCGATTCGACTAAACTTGGCCTCAAATGAAAGGTATTGCGTCCCCGTAAATGGCTATTTAATTTCATCCCGATCCGACTTCCGGTTCCGGAGTTACAGGTTGTGGCGTGCGATCACAAAGCAAATTGTGATTCAAACCGATACTCCGATGAAAGCAAAAAAGGTAAAAATTTCGCTAAAATGTCTCTCAAACAACTTAAATTTGCTGTTCTAGGTCACCGACGGCCAACCAAACTTTCGTTGACTACATTGACCACCATAAACGGTTCCGGAAGTGCCCGGGAAAAGCGGCCATCTTTCAAAATTTACGAACTCACATCAGTTTCCCGGAAATGGTTGGGCCGATTTTCACAAACTTAGTCCCAAATGATAGCTATAATATCCCCATAGATGTCTATAAAATTTCGTACGGATCGCTTATATGGTTCCGGAAATATAGACTAAACCGTCCGGTCACATATGAAATTCCCATATAAGCCGGAACTCAATTTTTTTTTTCAAAGGGGGGACCTCATGAAATTTCAGAAATCGAATTCGTATTTTTGATGCCAAACATCTTTAAAATGCATGAAACGTCGAGATTTTATGTTATCTCGAAAAAAATTTTTATATAAAAATCGACTTTTTGGGAGTTTGCCGATTTCGCACCTTTTTGCCTTTCTCAATAGAAAGGTATTGCAATTTCTCTGAAAACCGACGTTTTAACGGAGGCCCGGAGGGCCGAGTGACATATACCATTCGATTCAGTTCGTCGAGTTCGGCAAATGTCTGTGTGTGTATGTATGTGTGTATGTATGTATGTGTGTATGTATGTATGTGTGTGTGTGTATGTGTGTGTGTATGTGACCAAAAATGTCACTCATTTTTCTCAGAGATGGCTGAACCGATTTTGACAAACTTAGTCTCAAATGAAAGGTGCAACGTTCCCATAGGCTGCTATTGAATTTCTAATGGATCCGACTTCCGGTTCCGGATTTACAGGGTGATAAGTACGAACACGCAGAAAATGTCGATTTTAATAAATTCTGCAATGAATGTATAAAGGTGAAAATTTTTCCAAAATATGACCACAACTGCTTCGATTTGTAGTATTAGGTCACTAACATCCATTCAAAGTCTATTTGGCCACATTGGCCACCATCCTCGGTTCCGGAAGCCCCGGCGGAAGTATCTAAATTTAGAATAACAGTCACATCGGTTTCTCGGAGATGGCTAGACCGATTCGACTAAACTTGGCCTCAAATGAAAGGTATTGCGTCCCCGTAAATGGCTATTTAATTTCATCCCGATCCGACTTCCGGTTCCGGAGTTACAGGTTGTGGCGTGCGATCACATAGCAAATTGTGATTCAAACCGATACTCCGATGAAAGCAAAAAAGGTAAAAATTTCGCTAAAATGTCTCTCAAACAACTTAAATTTGCTGTTCTAGGTCACCGACGGCCAACCAAACTTTCGTTGACTACATTGACCACCATAAACGGTTCCGGAAGTGCCCGGGAAAAGCGGCCATCTTTCAAAATTTACGAACTCACATCAGTTTCCCGGAAATGGTTCGGCCGATTTTCACAAACTTAGTCCCAAATGATAGCTATAATATCCCCATAGATATCTATAAAATTTCGTACGGATCGCTTATATGGTTCCGGAAATATAGACTAAACCGTCCGGTCACATATGAAATTCCCATATAAGCCGGAACTCAATTTTTTTTTTCAAAGGGGGGACCTCATGAAATTTCAGAAATCGAATTCGTATTTTTGATGCCAAACATCTTTAAAATGCATGAAACGTCGAGATTTAATGTTATCTCGAAAATTTTTTTTTTATAAAAATCGACTTTTTGGGACTGCCAATTTTGCACCTTTTTGCCTTTCTCAATAGAAAGGTATTGCAATTGCTCTGAAAACCGACTTTTTAACGGAGGCCCGGAGGGCCGAGTGACATATACCATTCGATTCAGTTCGTCGAGTTCGGCAAATGTCTGTGTTTTTTTTTTTTTTTTTTTTTTTACAATGGAGAAGACCTTTATGTCCTAGCCCAGTACACGTGCTAACGGTAGGGTCCAATCTACCACACGGGGTGCACTGGGGGCGTGTCGGACTCGAATGGTGACCAGCCATTAATACCGACTAAATTCCAATTGGCTCCGCCATCATTCCTCCCAGGAACTACCTCTCGGTATTACTTCTGGGGGGATGGCTGTACTATATGTACTCATTCACTCTCACTCACGCGATCATACATCCTGTATGAGGCTTACTTGGGTGCTCTCTCAATCACACTTTGATTCACTGTCAAACACTCCCACATGAGGCTGACTTTTGTGCTCACCTTTTACGTTCCATGCGAGGCTGACTTGTGTGCTCACCTTACTCATTCCTTGCTAGGCTTACTTTTGTGCTCGCCCTACCCATCCATGTGAGGCTGACTTGGGTGCTCACCCTATCACCTGATTCACTCTCAATCGTGCCACTCTATTGTACCTTTGTCACTCCCTCTGGCATCCCATGTGGGACATTTTTCTTAGGCCCCACTTCTGACATACCATGCGAGGCTGACTTTTGTGCTCACCTTTTTCATTCCTTGCTAGGCTGACTTTTGTGCTAGCCTCTACCAACCTGTGAGGCTGACTTTTATGCTCACCCTTAACATGCAGTGTGAGACTGACTTGGATGCTCACCCTTTCACTCCTCTGCCACGCCATGAGGCATCGATAGCTTAGTTCCAACATACTACGCTACGACCCTCCCGTCTTGGCATGAGGCAGTCCACTTATACGCCTATACACTCACTCTTCTGTCTTGCTTCGGGGTGGCTGGGTTTACCCCTTACGCGGTTGCCATTCGCTGCGCCAACCTACCTCGGCATGAACAGACCATTCACTCTCTTATTTTGCGCTTGGCCTTTTTCGCTCCAACTAACCAATCACTAGTTAGCCGTGCCCGCCGTCTGTTGCTCGGTTCGCCAGATTACCTGTAGCCTACTGGCAATCTGGATGGTAGCAGCCGAGACTGCGTTCCACTTCTCCACCGTTTGACACATCCGCTGAATAAGGGTATCCGGGGTTGTGTCCCAGCCACAGACGTCAAGCATTGCTCTTCTTTCGACGTCGAACCGATGACATACGAACAGTATGTGCTCGGCAGTTTCATCTACACCTGGGCAGTCCGGGCAGACTGGGACCTCCGCGTGTCCGAACCTGTGGAGGTACTGACGGAAACAGCCATGGCCTGACAGGAATTGTGTCAGGTGGAAGTGAACTTCCCCATGGGGTCTTCCCACCCAGCTCGATATGCTAGGTATCAGCCGGTGGGTCCACCTACCTTTCGAGGAGTTGTCCCACTCACGCTGCCATCTGGCGATCGAGGTCACCCTGGTGCGCTCGCGGGCTCCCCTATTTCCACGTAGCTCAAAGCACTCCTCATCTTCCCGAATGACCAGCCCGACTGGCATCATGCTCGCTATCACGCAGGATGCATCGTGTGATACCGTGCGGTAGGCAGATATCACTCTGAGGCACATCACGCGGTAGGTGCTCTCCAGTTTCTGTAGGTAACTGGTTACCCTCAGTGCTCTTGACCATGACGGGCCGCCGTACCTGAGGATAGATACGGCAACGCCTGTCAGTAACCTACGTCTACTGGCGCACACCTTTGAGCTGTTGGACATCATTCTCGATAGTGCCGCAACAGCAGTCGACGCTCTCTTGCACGTATAGTCGACATGGCTGCCGAAGGTCAGCTTGTCGTCTATAATGACTCCGAGAGACTTCAGACTTCGCTGTGAAGTGATCGCGACTTCTCCCACATGGATAACTGCATGTTGTGCCGACTTGCGGTTGTTGACGATAACTACCTCCGTCTTATGATGAGCGAGCTCCAGGCCTCTCGCGCTCATCCATTCCTCCACCGTGCTAATCGCGTGTTCTGCGGTTAGTTCTACCTCAGGAATTGACTCCCCGTAGACCTCCAAGGTTACGTCGTCGGCAAAGCCGACGATCTTGACCCCAGGAGGGAACTTCAGTCTCAGAACCCCGTCATACATGAGGTTCCATAGCACCGGGCCTAGGATCGAGCCCTGCGGGACTCCGGCGGTAATCGGAACCCTTTTCTGACCGGCATCGGTCTCGTATAGCAGTACGCGGTTTTGGAAGTAACTTTCCAGGATCCGGTACAAACCCACCGGTAGGCTAAGCCGGTGTAACGAGAGCGCGATGGCATCCCAGCTTGCGCTGTTGAATGCATTCTTCACGTCAAGTGTCACTAACGCACAGTATCGAATACCTCGCCTTTTTCGTTGGATCGCTATCTCGGCAGTATTTATCACTGAGTTGAGAGCGTCCACTGTGGACTTACCCTTCCGAAAGCCAAACTGGTTGCTTGACAGACCGTCCGTACCTTCCGCGTACGGGGTGAGCCTGTTGAGGATGATCCTCTCAAGCAGTTTGCCAGTCGTGTCTATCAGACAGATTGGTCTGTACGCCGATGGGTCGCCTGGCGGCTTCCCGGGCTTCGGCAACAGCACCAGTTTCTGCCTTTTCCATCTATCGGGGAAACGGCACTCGTCAAGGCATCTCTGCATAGCTAGCCTGAACATGTTCGGGTTCGCTATGATCGCTGCCTTGAGAGCGTTGTTCGGGACTCCATCCGGCCCTGGAGCTTTGTTCATTGCTAGGGATTTAGCCACTGCGAGTAGTTCTTCGTTCGTCACTGGAGCCACCATTTCGACCGTGCCCGCACTGTCTCGTAGTGCAGGTGGCCAGGGGCTTGTGGCTCGAGACGGGAAGAGTACTTCGATAATCGTTGCCAACCGGTCCGGAGACCGTTCTGGGGGTGAGGAGCCCCCTTTGGTCTTGGCCATCACAATCCGGTAGGCGTCACCCCACGGATTCGCGTTGGCACTCTCACACAGGTTGTCGAAACACGCTCTCTTGCTGCTTTTAATAGCCTTGTTAAGGGCTAATTTCGCAGCTCGAAACACTTCACGGCGGTTCTCTCTTGCATCCTCGGTGCGAGCTCTTTGCATCCTACGTCTAGCTCTGAGGCAGGCTGACCGTAGAGCTGCAATCTCGGCACTCCACCAGTATACCGGGCATCTACCGTTTCTTGGCAGTGTTTTTCTCGGCATAGTGGCGTCGCACGCGCGTGATAGAACAGCTACCAGCGCATCCCCGCTTAGACTGTCGGTGTTGGCCTCCAGTCCCAGGGCCGCGGTGAAAGCTTCGCTGTCGAAGTGATTGGACTTCCACCCGCGTACCTGACAGGGATCTCCCGCCCTCGGATGCTGCACACCATAGTTGATCTTAAAGCGGATTGCTAAGTGATCGCTATGGGTGTAGCCTTCGTCTACCCTCCATTCCATGCCTGGAGCCAGACTCGGGCTGGCAAAGGTCAAATCAATCCACGCCTCCACTCCGTTTCTGCGGAATGTACTAGCGGAGCCATCATTAGCTAGCACAGTATCGAGTTTCGCAAACGCTTCCATTAGCGCTTGACCCCTGCTATTTGTACAGCGGCTGCCCCACTCCACTGCCCAAGCGTTGAAGTCTCCCGCTATTACTACCGGTTTCCGGCCCACGAGGTCCGACGAGAGCCTGTCGATCATCTGGTAGAACTGTTCTATTGGCCACCTTGGTGGGGCGTAGCAGCTGCAATAGAACACACCATTGATCTTGGCAATCGCCACACCCTCGGCGGAGGGGTGTATTACCTCTTGAACCGGGAACCTTCCCGTTGTACAGATTGCCACCATTCCAGACCCGTCCGACACCCAATTGCCGTTGCCGGCAGGGATGCTGTACGGGTCTGATAAGAGGGCGACATCTGTCCTCGACTCCGAGACCGACTGCCACAGCAGCTGTTGGGCTGCTGCACAATGGTTAAGATTTAGCTGTGTGACTCTCACGGCTTCTTCTTATTTAACTCGCCGAAGGGACACGAAGGTCCGCCCATAGCATGTTTATGGGCTTGCTTCTTAGCGGTGCAGATAAGGCACTTATATGCCTTAGTGCACCCCCGCTCTTTATGCCCCTCCTCGCCGCATCGACGACATAGCTTGCTCCTGTCTAGGCCTTTGCATTCGTAAGCTTTATGGCCGGATTCTAGGCACCGATAGCACCTGTCCACTGAAGGCGGCTGGGGTATACTAATAGGGCATACCGACCAGCCGATCTTCAGCTTCCCTTTCTCGGTTACCTTTTTGGCATCCGCATTCAGTAGCCTGAGGTAGGCTACCTGGGTGCCAGAGGGTCCGTCCCTCAATCGCACAGAGGCCCGCTCGATTGTGACGCCGCATTGCTCCTTGACGGCTGCGACGACGTCTTCTGCGGTCGCGAACTCGTCCAAGTGCTTGCACTGGAGAGTTGTTTCCGCACCTAGCGACCTGATTTGGGCGCCCTCACCAAGGACCTCTTGGGCCAAGGCCTTATATACTGCACTTGATTGTGCGCCTCGCTTCAGCACCAGGAGCATCTCTCCCGTATTGGTGCGTCTTACGCTACGCACATCCTGCCCAAGGGCCGAGAGGCTTTCGGCCGCCTTCATCGATTTAAGGACATCGGCGTATTTGTCCTTGTCGGTTTTTAACCACAAGGCTTCGCCTCTGTCCTTGGCCTTCCTCGCAGGCCGCGGTACCTCCGGTTTCGGTGCCGGCTTTTTCTTGGTAACCAGCGTCCAGGGGTTTGAGCCCCCCTGCCCCGGTCGTGTCGGGTTGCTGGTACCATCGCTCTCCACAGCGAGGTCACTCTCGCCCTCGCTTACCTCACCCAGGCGGCGTTTGACCTTGACGGTTGCACGCCGAGTGGTGTCGGTTTTGGCACCCTCTCCTGGCGACTTCCTAGGGCGCTTCGCATTCGATGCCGTCTTGCGATTGCCCTTTCCTTTTCCCTTCGAGGGGAACTCGGTCGCCGCTCCGATCGACGTGGCTGCTCCGTAGAAGGTAAAGGCCACTGTCTGTGAACCTCTATTGACCTTCTCTCTTTCCTCCCTATTGGAGGCCACTGTCTGGGTTTCTCTGTCGGGCCTCTCCCGACATTCCACCCTCTCAACATAGGCCTGCTGTTCCTGTCTTGCGACACGAACAGCTTTCCGGAGCTCCAGAAGGCTTAACTTCAACTCCTTGGCTATGTTCTGCTTTGCGCTAGCGAAGTCGATTATAGCATCGAGTTGCTTCGCTACTTTGCGCATCGCAGCTATTGGCCCCTCCGATGCATTGGTAGGGGTATTGCCTACCGCTGCTGGGGGGTCACTGGTGCTTTCGGGTGCAGCACTCATCGCTCCACTACTCTCCCCACGGGGGGGAGACCTCGCCAAACCACCTCTTGCGAAGGGGTTTGGCACCTCCGTCTGTTTATTTTTATTTGCCTCCATGTATAGTCCCACGAGTAGCGCGAGAAATATATGTCCGCCACGCCAGAGCTCCGCATTAGCGTGGTAAGGGACGCTTACTGTGGGGGTTGCCCAGGTACCCCACAGGCTCCGTTAACGATCGAGCATCTTTTTCACCCCCTCGATCACTCATCCCTCGGCACGGGTCGCTTCACGCCTTGGAATTGGGGTTATGCCCTACCTTGCTTTACGTGGTGATCTCGGCCCGGATCATCACAACCATCCTCCTTTACCAGGGCTTTGGACCTGTAGCTCTGGATCTCAATAGTTCCATGTACGTATGTTATTACAGACATGCTACTATTGGGATCCGTCATTCGCTAGCGGAGTTCGGCAAATGTCTGTGTGTGTATGTATGTGTGTATGTATGTATGTGTGTGTATATGTGTGTGTATGTGACCAAAAATGTCACTCATTTTTCTCAGAGATGGCTGAACCGATTTTGACAAATTTAGTCTCAAATGAAAGGTGCAACGTTCCCATAGGCTGCTATTGAATTTCTAATGGATCCGACTTCCGGTTCCGGATTTACAGGGTGATAAGTACGAACACGCAGAAAATGTCGATTTTAATAAATTCTGCAATGAATGTATAAAGGTGAAAATTTTTCCAAAATATGACCACAACTGCTTCGATTTGTAGTATTAGGTCACTAACATCCATTCAAAGTCTATTTGGCCACATTGGCCACCATCCTCGGTTCCGGAAGCCCCGGCGGAAGTATCTAAATTCAGAATAACAGTCACATCGGTTTCTCGGAGATGGCTAGACCGATTCGACTAAACTTGGCCTCAAATGAAAGGTATTGCGTCCCCGTAAATGGCTATTTAATTTCATCCCGATACGACTTCCGGTTCCGGAGTTACAGGTTGTGGCATGCGATCACATAGCAAATTGTGATTCAAACCGATACTCCGATGAAAGCAAAAAAAGGTAAAAATTTCGCTAAAATGTCTCTCAAACAACTTAAATTTGCTGTTCTAGGTCACCGACGGCCAACCAAACTTTCGTTGACTACATTGACCACCATAAACGGTTCCGGAAGTGCCCGGGAAAAGCGGCCATCTTTCAAAATTTACGAACTCACATCAGTTTCCCGGAAATGGTTGGGCCGATTTTCACAAACTTAGTCCCAAATGATAGCTATAATATCCCCATAGATGTCTATAAAATTTCGTACGGATCGCTTATATGGTTCCGGGAATATAGACTAAACCGTCCGGTCACATGAAATGAAATTCCCATATAAGCCGGAACTCAATTTTTTTTTTTCAAAGGGGGGACCTCATGAAATTTCAGAAATCGAATTCGTATTTTTGATGCCAAACATCTTTAAAATGCATGAAACGTCGAGATTTTATGTTATCTCGAAAAAATTTTTTTTTATAAAAATCGACTTTTTGGGACTGCCGATTTTGCACCTTTTTGCCTTTTTCAATAGAAAGGTATTGCAATTGCTCTGAAAACCGACTATTTAACGGAGGCCCGGAGGGCCGAGTGACATATACCATTCGATTCAGTTCGTCGAGTTCGGCAAATGCCTGTGTGTGTATTTATTTATTTATTTATTTCCTTATCTTCGGTATACACCGTACAGACGCATTTTAAAACTATATATTTCTTATTAATATCTTATATCTATGCTTGGAAATGTTAAAATCATACACTGAAGAAGCTTCGTTAAATCTGCGGCAACATCTTTCCAGTGGATTATTTTGTCCATATGAAGTACGGTGTCTAGGGATCCACAACAGAGTGGGGTTACGGAGAACACGAGGAGGCGCATACAAATTAACGCCCGAGAGAAGATCGGGACTATCGATATTACCTGACAGCAAGTCGAAAACAAAAACTCTTTGCAGGAAGATACGGCGAGTCGCCAGAGTCTGTAGACCGAGTAGCATACATCTATCGGCATAAGGAGGCAACACAACTGGATCATTCCATGGAAGTTTCCTGAGGGCGAATCGCACAAAACATCTTTGTATACGCTCTAGTCGGTCAATTTGAACGGCATGGTATGGTGCCCACACTTGCACAGCATACTCCAGAACACTTCTGATCAGGGCACAGCAGAGTGCTTTTAGCGCGTAGAAATCATCGAAGTCCGCCGTGTTCCGCTTTAAGAAGCCCAGCATTCCGAAAGCCTTAGCAGTTGTCGCGGTGATATGGTCGGAAAAGCTCAACTTCCTATCGAAGAGCACTCCCAAATCACGGATCGAGTCGACGCTTTCAATTGTTCTACCTTTTAGGCTGTATTCATAACGTCCTGGAGTAAGCAAGCGTCCGAAACTGATTACTTTGCATTTATTAACGTTGACTTCCATTCCGTTAAGCGTGCACCATTCTTGAATAGTACAGATATCTTCTTGAAGCAATACGGCGTCAAGTGCAGAAGCGATAGTTCGGAAGATTTTGAGATCGTCCGCGTACAGCAATTTCCCAGACTTGATCCGACTACAGATATCGTTAATAAACAGAATAAAAATAAGCGGGCCCAGATGACTTCCTTGCGGGACACCTGTGGGTGTTCTGAATGTGCTTGAACGCGTGTTTTTTATACTCACGAATGCCGAGCGATCGGAAAGATACGACTGCAACCAGTTAGTCAACCAGGTGGGAAATCCTAAACGCTTTAATTTCAAGATTGCGATGTTGTGCGGTACTTTGTCGAAAGCTTTTGAGAAATCGACGTAAATTGCGTCCACCTGATGACGCTTCTCGACGGCGGGAAACAACTTAGAAGTGTAGGCTATCAGGTTAGAAGTTGTTGATCGTTTTGTGACAAACCCGTGTTGATACTCCGAGATAATGTGGGATGCAGCTGCATACGTGACGTTGTAGACCAGCTTTTCGAGAACTTTGGAGAGACAGTTTAATAATGAAATACCTCTGTAATTTTCGACGTTGTGAATATTTCCAGCCTTGTGAATGGGAACGATAGCAGCTTCTTTCCAGGCGATAGGAAAAATGCCTTCAGCGAGAGAGCGATTGAAAATGATACACACCGGAAGAGACAGCACGTGGGCGCAGCTTTTTATAAATTGGGGCGAGAGATGATCGGGGCCAGGCCCTTTCGACGAATCAACAGCAGTCAGAGCCTTCAAGACGTCAGCTCGGCTTACAGTGGGACGGGGGAGATTTATGTTGTACGATGGTAATGTTTCCAAATACTCTTCCGAAGGGACGGTATAGTCGCTTCTAAACACTCCGCGAAAGAAATCAGCAAACAAATTTACGGTATCAGCTGGAGATTGCGCGCTTGCGTTTCCAAGGAAAACGTCAGTGGGAGTACTACCAGATCGTTTTCTGCTGCTAACGAATTTCCAAAATGTTGCGGGGTTATCGCGAAGGCTATTTTGCACATGATTCAAATACTCACGAAAAGCGGAATTCCGGGCCGTTTCGTATTGCAGCTCTATCCGTCGAAGAGTAACTTTGTTTTCGTCTGACTTATGGCGGAAATACCGCTTGCGTTGTTTTCGCAGTGCATTACGCAAACGGCGAATCTCAGCGTTCCACCATGGAAATTTGAAATCCACCCTCCTGTTGACTCGTTTCAGTGGAACCTTTAGGCGGAGTATGTCATATACTTTGCCATAAAACAGCGCGACTGCTTCGTCAAGCTCATTACAACACATTAAGTCGGTCCAGTCGACAGTGGCAATCAGTGCGGAGATTTCGTCAAAGTTGCAACGGTTAAAGTCAAAATCAAGCTCGTCAATCGAATGAAATGAATCATCTCCAGTGTTGGTACGTGCATCTAGCCGCAGGACAAACGGTTTGTGGTGAGGATCGACTTTAAGAATAGAAGTCGGAGGTTCAAGCAGCTCTACGATATCCGTGTTGTTTACGAATGCAAGATCGAGGATCCTCCCGTTCACATTCGTCAATGAGCAGATCTGGTACAGACCGCCTGCAACCATAGACTCCGTTACAGCTATTTCTTGTTCCGAAGAGGCATTAATAGGTAGGTAACATTTTAGATCATTATCGAGCGACCACTGAAGGCGTGGAAGATTGTAGTCTCCAAAGACGAGAACAGTGTCGGTGCTGCCAGCATTGTCTAGAATTGTTTGAACGGCATTAGCGTGCGCGTGATACAAATCCGGATCACTATTTGGCCTGAGATAAACACAGCTAATATATACAGATTGATTCGGGAGCGCGATACGCACGGCGATTTGCTCCAGGCGTTCAATTCCAGATAAGCTTAGCTGCGAGCCTACGAGGTTGTTCTTTACCGCTATTAGGACGCCACCGCCTCGACGCAGATGACTGGTTGTTGAGTTGCGGTCGCAGCGATATATTACGTAGTTTGACGAGAGCTCAGCGTTTAATATGTCTTCGCGCAGCCAGGTTTCCGTAAGGACAATGACGTCGTAGTCACTAGAAGAGAGCGCTAGATGGAATTCTTGTGTTTTCGTTCTCATTCCTCGCACGTTCTGGTAGTAAACGGAAATAAACTGCTCGGAATGTGCGGTAACTTCGGGAAAAGGCAATACAGGATGTGAAACAGGCGATGTAACTAGTTGGGAGGAGGGCGAAGAGCAGTGGAAGTAGTCATTGTTGCTGAGTCGGGCGCATTCGGTTTCCAAAAAACCTTTCTGGAATCCGACTTCTCTTCAAACTCACGATAAGCAATGCCAACTGGCCATGTAGATGCCGTCATAGCCTTTTCTTTGAGATCCGTGGGCATGCCAACTTTGTAGGAGACAAAATTCAGCGTTCTAGGATCTCTGCCACGAGGGACCAACTTGACGACAGTGATGTTCGAATTTCCGAGTTTATCCGCAGCTAGCTTGGTGACGCTTTCATCAGGGACATCGGGCGAAATTCCTGACAGGTACAACCAAAACTTTTTATCTTCACGATTCACAGCGATAGATGGTGTCAATGAGTCGGCGGCATCAGTACCACGTAGCAGCTTAGAAGGATTGGAGCCTGTATCATCGTTGTCTCTCTTTCTTTTAGCAGAATTAAAGGAAAATTGTCGCGGTCCAGGAATAGGCGTTTTTGGTACAGCGTCTATCAACGTTTTGAAGTTGGTCCGAATTTCTACCTTTAATTCCTCCAGTATGTCGTTGCGAATGGAATTTTTAAGCTCCTCGATCACCATTTGGTTTGCGGACTCAACGGACACTAATGCATTACGAAAACGTGCTTTGTCCATGATATTTTTGCAGGTGTTACACATCCAAAATAAGTTAGACTTGTTAATAACAGCGGCAAATAATTCGTCGTTTAGTCCGCAGCATTTTGCGCAAAATGACGAAGAGCAAAAACCGCCACATTTTACAGCATTACGACCATCGGAAAATTTATCAGTACAACTCTCACAAAATCCAGGCATTTTACGATATGCGGTAGTGTAAGGGTTACTAGTTGAAATGCTCAGTAACAGATGGCGCCACTTACACTCAAAACAACTACGAAATTACTTCTCACCTTTCTCGTTCTGGCACCTGGAGTTCAGGAAGGCGGAGGACAACTGATGGATGTATATGTTCTTTCGGTTGGCAGAAATAAAACACAGCAGCGGCGATGATGTTTATTTCTGCTGGATGATGAATTAGCAAATTGATGGGCGGTATTTGGTCGTGTGTTATGTTGATAATTTGTTCAGATGGTGACACTTTTGTAAACTGCGAGTGGAAGTGATGGTGGTGGAGTGGCGAGATGGCGGAGTGGCGAGTGATAAGTACGAACACGCAGAAAATGTCGATTTTAATAAATTCTGCAATGAATGTATAAAGGTGAAAATTTTTCCAAAATACGACCACAACTGCTTCGATTTGTAGTATTAGGTCACTAACATCCATTCAAAGTCTATTTGGCCACATTGGCCACCATCCTCGGTTCCGGAAGCCGCGGCGGAAGTATCTAAATTCAGAATAACAGTCACATCGGTTTCTCGGAGATGGCTATACCGATTCGACTAAACTTGGCCTCAAATGAAAGGTATTGCGTCCCCGTAAATGGCTATTTAATTTCATCCCGATACGACTTCCGGTTCCGGAGTTACAGGTTGTGGCATGCGATCACATAGCAAATTGTGATTCAAACCGATACTCCGATGAAAGCAAAAAAGGTAAAAATTTCGCTAAAATGTCTCTCAAACAACTTAAATTTGCTGTTCTAGGTCACCGACGGCCAACCAAACTTTCGTTGACTACATTGACCACCATAAACGGTTCCGGAAGTGCCCGGGAAAAGCGGCCATCTTTCAAAATTTACGAACTCACGTCAGTTTCCCGGAAATGGTTGGGCCGATTTTCACAAACTTAGTCCCAAATGATAGCTATAATATCCCCATAGATGTCTATAAAATTTCGTACGGATCGCTTATATGGTTCCGGAAATATAGACTAAACCGTCCGGTCACATATGAAATTCCCATATAAGCCGGAACTCAAATTTTTTTTCAAAGGGGGGACCTCATGAAATTTCAGAAATCGAATTCGTATTTTTGATGCCAAACATCTTTAAAATGCATGAAACGTCGAGATTTTATGTTATCTCGAACATTTTTTTATAAAAATCGACTTTTTGGGACTTTGCCGATTTTGCACCTTTTTGCCTTTCTCAATAGAAAGGTATTGCAATTGCTCTGAAAACCGACTTTTTAACGGAGGCCCGGAGGGCCGAGTGACATATACCATTCGATTCAGTTCGTCGAGTTCGGCAAATGTCTGTGTGTGTGTATGTTTGTGTGTATGTATGTATGTGTGTGTGTGTATGTGTGTGTATGTGTGTGTATGTGACCAAAAATGTCACTCATTTTTCTCAGAGATGGCTGAACCGATTTTGACAAACTTAGTCTCAAATGAAAGGTGCAACGTTCCCATAGGCTGCTATTGAATTTCTAATGGATCCGACTTCCGGTTCCGAATTTACAGGGTGATAAGTACGAACACGCAGAAAATGTCGATTTTAATAAATTCTGCAATGAATGTACAGGTAAACTTCGATATAACGTACATCTCGGTTTAAAAATTGTACGTTATATCGAATTGTACGTTATATCGAAGCATGCAAAATGTTCAAAGAATTGTTGTTCATGGTACTTTATTGTGTAGAATTTTGATAACGCGTAGCTAATTTTGAAAATCTAACTTACCTAGCAGTGCGATACAACTTTTCTAATAAGAAAATCATAGTGGTTCCAGAAAAAAAAGATGCCACAATCATTTTTTTGCTTATATGAATTAAATTTTGTGAAAATATTCTTTTCTTTATTTTGATTACAGAGGTTTTAACCTTAGGGTCATTCGCCTCTTTGTCGGGCTAGAGAAATCTCTTTTGAAAAATCTCTAACACAATGTTCAGGGTTGGGAATTGAACCGAGGTGAGCTGCGTACAAGGCAATCGATTTACCAACTACGCTATCTCAACCCCCGAAAATATTCTTATTCTGACTCCTTTCCTATTTATAAAGTCATTAGTCATTATCATTCTGTGTGGGCATCTAAAGTGTTTTTTTAATATTCCCACCGTCTGCGCCTCATAAAATAAAAGCAATTTATGAACTTTAAATTTATGAATCATTAGAATAGAGTATCCACGATTCAAGAATTTCTGAAGATATTTCAGTCCGCTAATCGGTTTCTAAATACCCCAAACCGATCGTAAAGCATGCACAGTTGCCGTGTAACTACAAATAAGATCTCTCACTCTTTTCGTGGTGCAGTATGCCGTGGAACTTAAATATTGCCATTCGGCCCAGAGAATAAGATTCCGCAGTCCCGAAACCAACCAACAATGGTCACACAAATATTGTCAATTTTAGTTTTCAGTTAGAACTTACTGATCTTGGATAATTTATTGAGATAAATGATTGGTTTTAATAAATTACGATCATACGCAAATGAAATTGAAAAAATCGCTATCGCAACCTTCAATGAAGTAACCAATTCCTAAAATGCTCATTAGAAGTCCAATTAGTACGTTTTAAGATTGTGTGTAACGTATTGAATTCCTTAAATATGGAATACATGCGTAATTGAAGAGAAATTTGGACCTGAAAAATAAATTAAAAAATATGTACGTTATATCGAAGAAAAATGTACGTTATATCGAGTGACGCTATATCGAGGGTACATTATATCGAGGGTACGTTGTATCGAAGATTACCTGTATAAAGGTGAAAATTTTTCCAAAATATGACCACAACTGCTTCGATTTGTAGTATTAGGTCACTAACATCCATTCAAAGTCTATTTGGCCACATTGGCCACCATCCTCGGTTCCGGAAGCCCCGGCGGAAGTATCTAAATTCAGAATAACAGTCACATCGGTTTCTCGGAGATGGCTAGACCGATTCGACTAAACTTGGCCTCAAATGAAAGGTATTGCGTCCCCGTAAATGGCTATTTAATTTCATCCCGATCCGACTTCCGGTTCCGGAGTTACAGGTTGTGGCGTGCGATCACATAGCAAATTGTGATTCAAACCGATACTCCGATGAAAGCAAAAAAGGTAAAAATTTCGCTAAAATGTCTCTCAAACAACTTAAATTTGCTGTTCTAGGTCACCGACGGCCAACCAAACTTTCGTTGACTACATTGACCACCATAAACGGTTCCGGAAGTGCCCGGGAAAAGCGGCCATCTTTCAAAATTTACGAACTCACATCAGTTTCCCGGAAATGGTTGGGCAGATTTTCACAAACTTAGTCCCAAATGATAGCTATAATATCCCCATAGATGTCTATAAAATTTCGTACGGATCGCATATATGGTTCCGGAAATATAGACTAAACCGTCCGGTCACATATGAAATTCCCATATAAGCCGGAACTCAATTTTTTTTTTCAAAGGGGAGACCTCATGAAATTTCAGAAATCGAATTCGTATTTTTGATGCAAAACATCTTTAAAATGCATGAAACGTCGAGATTTTATGTTATCTCGAAAAAATTTTTTTTATAAAAATCGACTTTTTGGGAGTTTGCCGATTTTGCACCTTTTTGCCTTTCTCAATAGAAAGGTATTGCAATTGCTCTGAAAACCGACTATTTAACGGAGGCCCGGAGGGCCGAGTGACATATACCATTCGATTCAGTTCGTCGAGTTCGGCAAATGTCTGTGTGTGTGTATGTATGTGTGTATGTATGTATGTGTGTGTATGTGTGTGTGTATGTGACCAAAAATGTCACTCATTTTTCTCAGAGATGGCTGAACCGATTTTGACAAACTTAGTCTCAAATGAAAGGTGCAACGTTCCCATAGGCTGCTATTGAATTTCTAATGGATCCGACTTCCGGTTCCGGATTTACAGGGTGATAAGTACGAACACGCAGAAAATGTCGATTTTAATAAATTCTGCAATGAATGTATAAAGGTGAAAATTTTTCCAAAATATGACCACAACTGCTTCGATTTGTAGTATTAGGTCACTAACATCCATTCAAAGTCTATTTGGCCACATTGGCCACCATCCTCGGTTCCGGAAGCCCCGGCGGAAGTATCTAAATTCAGAATAACAGTCACATCGGTTTCTCGGAGATGGCTAGACCGATTCGACTAAACTTGGCCTCAAATGAAAGGTATTGCGTCCCCGTAAATGGCTATTTAATTTCATCCCGATACGACTTCCGGTTCCGGAGTTACAGGTTGTGGCGTGCGATCACATAGCAAATTGTGATTCAAACCGATACTCCGATGAAAGCAAAAAAGGTAAAAATTTCGCTAAAATGTCTCTCAAACGACTTAAATTTGCTGTTCTAGGTCACCGACGGCCAACCAAACTTTCGTTGACTACATTGACCACCATAAACGGTTCCGGAAGTGCCCGGGAAAAGCGGCCATCTTTCAAAATTTACGAACTCACATCAGTTTCCCGGAAATGGTTGGGCCGATTTTCACAAACTTAATCCCAAATGATAGCTATAATATCCTCATAGATGTCTACGAAATTTCGTACGGATCGCTTATATGGTTCCGGAAATATAGACTAAACCGTCCGGTCACATATGAAATTCCCATATAAGCCGGAACTCAAATTTTTTTTTTCAAAGGGGGGACCTCATGAAATTTCAGAAATCGAATTCGTATTTTTGATGCCAAACATCTTTAAAATGCATGAAACGTCGAGATTTTATGTTATTTCGAAAAATTTTTTTTATAAAAATCGACAGAAGCTGGTGCCCTACCATTCGACCTACTCGTTCTTCAAAATATAGCCCGGTTGGCCATCCATACGTTGGAAAAAAGCAAGGACAATGCCGATCTCCCCCTGGTACATCGAGCATCCGAACGTCTGACAGAGGTGATCGGAATCCCTCTTCCAGCTATTTGCACTCGTACACGTTTAGCTGCACGAAGATGGTACGAACCCAAGCCCCAGATCGTGTGGGACATAAAGAGACGTGTGAAAGCTGGTGACCCCTCGGAAATTGTTCGGCCTGCTTTTCAGGAGCTCCTAGCAGGTCGTTTCAACCGCTCAACTATCGTCTACACGGATGGCTCGAAAGACGACAATGCAGCAGGTGTGGGAGTGTATGGAGAATACTTCCAACAATCGGTTGGCCTTCCATCGTCATGCAGCGTCTTCTCGGCAGAAGCGTTTGCAATCAAAACGGCGCTAGCAACACATAACACGGTCAGTGATTTGGTGGTTATGTCTGACTCGGCCAGTTGCTTATCGGCATTAGAAGCTGGCACATCGCAACACCCGTGGATTCAGCAGATTGAAAACATGCTACGAGGCCGTCCAATCAAGCTGTGCTGGATTCCGGGTCATGCTGGTATCCATGGCAACGAAGAGGCAGACCGCCTCGCTGGAGAAGCGAGGAACATTGCCCCATTAACTATATCTGTTCCGGGGGCAGACGCCGTCAAGCACATAAAAACAGCTATCCGAAACCAATGGTACCGTCGGTGGTCAGCGTACACTGAAGTAAAACTTCGCGAAGTTAAATTCGACACAGTGAAGTGGACTGACCGCGAGAATTCGGCCGAACAGCGAGTTCTTACCCGGCTTCGAATAGGGTATACCCGGCTAACACACGACTTTCTGCTTAAGAAAACTTCACCACCAGTGTGCGACTGCTGTGGGATCATTGTAGATGTCCGCCATGTGATCCTCCACTGCAGAAAGTACGACGACGTTAGAAGGAAGCACGACATCGAGTCGACTAGTCTGCGAGCGGCTCTGTGCAACGACAGGAAAAATGAGGAGAGTATGGTAAAATTCCTCAAGGAAACTAACTTGTTCAATATGTTGTAACTTGTATTTTGAATTGTAACTGATAATTGACAACCGCATTGAAACATTTTTCAGATTAAATATTTTTCTTTCGACACGAATGCACCACTTCTTGGTGTAAAGTGTCGTTAATAAACAACAACAACAACAACAACCACCCTTTGAAATGATAAAAGCCATTGAAATTAACAGCACTATTCCCCTATAGTTCTCCATGAAATACATAGCTGATATTTATTTTTCAGATTTGGAGATTAACAGTTTCTGTGTTCGAAAAATCTACAATGATGGAGGGGGCCCTTATGCTATATCCCCCGGACCCGTAATTTCTCTCTACAGCCCTGATAACAGCTATTTTCAGGTGAGGAGATTTCTATACACCAAACTGTTTAATTCGCCTGCAATCGCTCACTATACTCACCAAATCGTAAAACGTACATACTATTCCACAGAAAAACGAACCATTTCATTATCATTAGCTTCCCATGTTTTGTTTGACAACCGCATCAGTTCCATAACAAAGCACCCTTTATTTACCATCTTGATAATAATCCAGGAAAATAAATATTAATGTCACCGATTGTTCAGAAATGCTGAAATATACTTTATAGATGATATAAACCTGTGTGGTTTTGTCTTGCGCATTGCCGATTTTGCACCTTTTTGCCTTTCTCAATAGAAAGGTATTGCAATTGCTCTGAAAACCGACTATTTAACGGAGGCCCGGAGGGCCGAGTGACATATACCATTCGATTCAGTTCGTCGAGTTCGGCAAATGTCTGTGTGTGTATGTATGTGTGTATGTATGTATGTGTGTATGTGTGTGTGTATGTAACCAAAAATGTCACTCATTTTTCTCAGAGATGGCTGAACCGATTTTGACAAACTTAGTCTCAAATGAAAGGTGCAACGTTCCCATAGGCTGCTATTGAATTTCTAATGGATCCGACTTCCGGTTCCGGATTTACAGGGTGATAAGTACGAACACGCAGAAAATGTCGATTTTAATAAATTCTGCAATGAATGTACAAAGGTGAAAATTTTTCCAAAATATGACCACAACTGCTTCGATTTGTAGTATTAGGGCACTAACATCCATTCAAAGTCTATTTGGCCACATTGGCCACCATCTTCGGTTCCGGAAGCCCCGGCGGAAGTATCTAAATTCAGAATAACAGTCACATCGGTTTCTCGGAGATGGCTAGACCGATTCGACTAAACTTGGCCTCAAATGAAAGGTATTGCGTCCCCGTAAATGGCTATTTAATTTCATCCCGATCCGACTTCCGGTTCCGGAGTTACAGGTTGTGGCGTGCGATCACATAGCAAATTGTGATTCAAACCGATACTCCGATGAAAGCAAAAAAGGTAAAAATTTCGCTAAAATGTCTCTCAAACAACTTAAATTTGCTGTTCTAGGTCACCGACGGCCAACCAAACTTTCGTTGACTACATTGACCACCATAAACGGTTCCGGAAGTGCCCGGGAAAAGCGGCCATCTTTCAAAATTTACGAACTCACATCAGTTTCCCGGAAATGGTTGGGCCGATTTTCACAAACTTAGTCCCAAATGATAGCTATAATATCCCCATAGATGTCTATAAAATTTCGTACGGATCGCTTATATGGTTCCGGAAATATAGACTAAACCGTCCGGTCACATGAAATTCCCATATAAGCCGGAACTCAAATTTTTTTTTTTCAAAGGGGGGACCTCATGAAATTTCAGAAATCGAATTCGTATTTTTGATGCCAAACATCTTTAAAATGCATGAAACGTCGAGATTTTATGTTATCTCGAAAAAAAATTTTTTTATAAAAATCGACTTTTTGGGACTTTGCCGATTTTGCACCTTTTTGCCTTTTTCAATAGAAAGGTATTGCAATTGCTCTGAAAACCGACTATTTAACGGAGGCCCGGAGGGCCGAGTGACATATACCATTCGATTCAGTTCGTCGAGTTCGGCAAATGTCTGTGTGTGTATGTATGTGTTTTTTTTTTTTTTTTTTTTTTTTTTACAATGGAGAAGACCTTTATGTCCTAGCCCAGTACACGTGCTAACGGTAGGGTCCAATCTACCACACGGGGTGCACTGGGGGCGTGTCGGACTCAAATGGTGACCAGCCATTAATACCGACTAAACTCCATTGGGCTCCGCCATCATTCCTCCCAGGAACTACCTCTCGGTATTACTTCTGGGGGGATGGCTGTACTGAATGTACTCATTCACTCTCACTCGCGCGATCATACATCCTGTATGAGGCTTACTTGGGTGCTCTCTCAATCACACTTTGATTCACTCTCAAACACTCCCACATGAGGCTGACTTTTGTGCTCACCTTTTACGTTCCATGCGAGGCTGACTTGTGTGCTCACCTTACTCATTCCTTGCTAGGCTTACTTTTGTGCTCGCCCTACCCATCCATGTGAGGCTGACTTGGGTGCTCACCCTATCACCTGATTCACTCTCAATCGTGCCACTCTATTGTACCTTTGTCACTCCCTCTGGCATCCCATGTGGGACATTTTTCTTAGGCCCCACTTCTGACATACCATGCGAGGCTGACTTTTGTGCTCACCTTTTTCATTCCTTGCTAGGCTGACTTTTGTGCTAGCCTCTACCAACCTGTGAGGCTGACTTTTATGCTCACCCTTAACATGCAGTGTGAGACTGACTTGGATGCTCACCCTTTCACTCCTCTGCCACGCCATGAGGCATCGATAGCTTAGTTCCAACATACTACGCTACGACCCTCCCGTCTTGGCATGAGGCAGTCCACTTATACGCCTATACACTCACTCTTCTGTCTTGCTTCGGGGTGGCTGGGTTTACCCCTTACGCGGTTGCCATTCGCTGCGCCAACCTACCTCGGCATGAACAGACCATTCACTCTCTTATTTTGCGCTTGGCCTTTTTCGCTCCAACTAACCAATCACTAGTTAGCCGTGCCCGCCGTCTGTTGCTCGGTTCGCCAGATTACCTGTAGCCTACTGGCAATCTGGATGGTAGCAGTCGAGACTGCGTTCCACTTCTCCACCGTTTGACACATCCGCTGAATAAGGGTATCCGGGGTTGTGTCCCAGCCACAGACGTCAAGCATTGCTCTTCTTTCGACGTCGAACCGATGACATACGAACAGTATGTGCTCGGCAGTTTCATCTACACCTGGGCAGTCCGGGCAGACTGGGACCTCCGCGTGTCCGAACCTGTGGAGGTACTGACGGAAACAGCCATGGCCTGACAGGAATTGTGTCAGGTGGAAGTGAACTTCCCCATGGGGTCTTCCCACCCAGCTCGATATGCTAGGTATCAGCCGGTGGGTCCACCTACCTTTCGAGGAGTTGTCCCACTCACGCTGCCATCTGGCGACCGAGGTCACCCTGGTGCGCTCGCGGGCTCCCCTATTTCCACGTAGCTCAAAGCACTCCTCATCTTCCCGAATGACCAGCCCGACTGGCATCATGCTCGCTATCACGCAGGATGCATCGTGTGATACCGTGCGGTAGGCAGATATCACTCTGAGGCACATCACGCGGTAGGTGCTCTCCAGTTTCTGTAGGTAACTGGTTACCCTCAGTGCTCTTGACCATGACGGGCCGCCGTACCTGAGGATAGATACGGCAACGCCTGCCAGTAACCTACGTCTACTGGCGCACACCTTTGAGCTGTTGGACATCATTCTCGATAGTGCCGCAACAGCAGTCGACGCTCTCTTGCACGTATAGTCGACATGGCTGCCGAAGGTCAGCTTGTCGTCTATAATGACTCCGAGAGACTTCAGACTTCGCTGTGAAGTGATCGCGACTTCTCCCACATGGATAACTGCATGTTGTGCCGACTTGCGGTTGTTGACGATAACTACCTCCGTCTTATGATGAGCGAGCTCCAGGCCTCTCGCGCTCATCCATTCCTCCACCGTGCTAATCGCGTGTTCTGCGGTTAGTTCTACCTCAGGAATTGACTCCCCGTAGACCTCCAAGGTTACGTCGTCGGCAAAGCCGACGATCTTGACCCCAGGAGGGAACTTCAGTCTCAGAACCCCGTCATACATGAGGTTCCATAGCACCGGGCCTAGGATCGAGCCCTGCGGGACTCCGGCGGTAATCGGAACCCTTTTCTGACCGGCATCGGTCTCGTATAGCAGTACGCGGTTTTGGAAGTAACTTTCCAGGATCCGGTACAGACCCACCGGTAGGCTAAGCCGGTGTAACGAGAGCGCGATGGCATCCCAGCTTGCGCTGTTGAATGCGTTCTTCACGTCAAGTGTCACTAACGCACAGTATCGAATACCTCGCCTTTTTCGTTGGATCGCTATCTCGGCAGTATTTATCACTGAGTTGAGAGCGTCCACTGTGGACTTACCCTTCCGAAAGCCAAACTGGTTGCTTGACAGACCGTCCGTACCTTCCGCGTACGGGGTGAGCCTGTTGAGGATGATCCTCTCAAGCAGTTTGCCAGTCGTGTCTATCAGACAGATTGGTCTGTACGCCGATGGGTCGCCTGGCGGCTTCCCGGGCTTCGGCAACAGCACCAGTTTCTGCCTTTTCCATCTATCGGGGAAACGGCACTCGTCAAGGCATCTCTGCATAGCTAGCCTGAACATGTTCGGGTTCGCTATGATCGCTGCCTTGAGAGCGTTGTTCGGAACTCCATCCGGCCCTGGAGCTTTGTTCATTGCTAGGGATTTAGCCACTGCGAGTAGTTCTTCGTTCGTCACTGGAGCCACCATTTCGACCGTGCCCGCACTGTCTCGTAGTGCAGGTGGCCAGGGGCTTGTGGCTCGAGACGGGAAGAGTACTTCGATAATCGTTGCCAACCGGTCCGGAGACCGTTCTGGGGGTGAGGAGCCCCCTTTGGTCTTGGCCATCACAATCCGGTAGGCGTCACCCCACGGATTCGCGTTGGCACTCTCACACAGGTTGTCGAAACACGCTCTCTTGCTGCTTTTAATAGCCTTGTTAAGGGCTAATTTCGCAGCTCGAAACACTTCACGGCGGTTCTCTCTTGCATCCTCGGTGCGAGCTCTTTGCATCCTACGTCTAGCTCTGAGGCAGGCTGACCGTAGAGCTGCAATCTCGGCACTCCACCAGTATACCGGGCATCTGCCGTTTCTTGGCAGTGTTTTTCTCGGCATAGTGGCGTCGCACGCGCGTGATAGAACAGCTACCAGCGCATCCCCGCTTAGACTGTCGGTGTTGGCCTCCAGTCCCAGGGCCGCGGTGAAAGCTTCGCTGTCGAAGTGATTGGACTTCCACCCGCGTACCTGACAGGGATCTCCCGCCCTCGGATGCTGCACACCATAGTTGATCTTAAAGCGGATTGCTAAATGATCACTATGGGTGTAGCCTTCGTCTACCCTCCATTCCATGCCTGGAGCCAGACTCGGGCTGGCAAAGGTCAAATCAATCCACGCCTCCACTCCGTTTCTACGGAATGTACTAGCGGAGCCATCATTAGCTAGCACAGTATCGAGTTTCGCAAACGCTTCCATTAGCGCTTGACCCCTGCTATTTGTACAGCGGCTGCCCCACTCCACTGCCCAAGCGTTGAAGTCTCCCGCTATTACTACCGGTTTCCGGCCCACGAGGTCCGACGAGAGCCTGTCGATCATCTGGTAGAACTGTTCTATTGGCCACCTTGGTGGGGCGTAGCAGCTCCAATAGAACACACCATTGATCTTGGCAATCGCCACACCCTCGGCGGAGGGGTGTATTACCTCTTGAACCGGGAACCTTCCCGTTGTACAGATTGCCACCATTCCAGACCCGTCCGACACCCAATTGCCGTTGCCGGCAGGGATGCTGTACGGGTCTGATAAGAGGGCGACATCTGTCCTCGACTCCGAGACCGACTGCCACAGCAGCTGTTGGGCTGCTGCACAATGGTTAAGATTTAGCTGTGTGACTCTCACGGCTTCTTCTTATTTAACTCGCCGAAGGGACACGAAGGTCCGCCCATAGCATGTTTATGGGCTTGCTTCTTAGAGGTGCAGATAAGGCACTTATATGCCTTAGTGCACCCCCGCTCTTTATGCCCCTCCTCGCCGCATCGACGACATAGCTTGCTCCTGTCTAAGCCTTTGCATTCGTAAGCTTTATGGCCGGATTCTAGGCACCGATAGCACCTGTCCACTGAAGGCGGCTGGGGTATACTAATAGGGCATACCGACCAGCCGATCTTCAGCTTCCCTTTCTCGGTTACCTTTTTGGCATCCGCATTCAGTAGCCTGAGGTAGGCTACTTGGGTGCCAGAGGGTCCGTCCCTCAATCGCACAGAGGCCCGCTCGATTGTGACGCCGCAGTGCTCCTTGACGGCTGCGACGACGTCTTCTGCGGTCGCGAACTCGTCCAAGTGCTTGCACTGGAGAGTTGTTTCCGCACCTAGCGACCTGATTTGGGCGCCCTCGCCAAGGACCTCTTGAGCCAAGGCCTTATATATTGCACTTGATTGTGCGCCTCGCTTCAGCACCAGGAGCATCTCTCCCGTGTTGGTGCGTCTTACGCTACGCACATCCTGCCCAAGGGCCGAGAGGCTTTCGGCCGCCTTCATCGATTTAAGGACATCGGCGTATTTGTCCTTGTCGGTTTTTAACCACAAGGCTTCGCCTCTGTCCTTGGCCTTCCTCGCAGGCCGCGGTACCTCCGGTTTCGGTGCCGGCTTTTTCTTGGTAACCAGCGTCCAGGGGTTTGAGCCCCCCTGCCCCGGTCGTGTCGGGTTGCTGGTACCATCGCTCTCCACAGCGAGGTCACTCTCGCCCTCGCTTACCTCACCCAGGCGGCGTTTGACCTTGACGGTTGCACGCCGAGTGGTGTCGGTTTTGGCACCCTCTCCTGGCGACTTCCTAGGGCGCTTCGCATTCGATGCCGTCTTGCGATTGCCCTTTCCCTTTCCCTTCGAGGGGAACTCGGTCGCCGCTCCGATCGACGTGGCTGCTCCGTAGAAGGTAAAGGCCACTGTCTGTGAACCTCTATTAACCTTCTCTCTTTCCTCCCTATTGGAGGCCACTGTCTGGGTTTCTCTGTCGGGCCTCTCCCGACATTCCACCCTCTCAACATATGCCTGCTGTTCCTGTCTTGCGACACGAACAGCTTTCCGGAGCTCCAGAAGGCTCAACTTCAACTCCTTGGCTATGTTCTGCTTTGCGCTAGCGAAGTCGATTATAGCATCGAGTTGCTTCGCTACTTTGCGCATCGCAGCTATTGGCCCCTCCGATGCATTGGTAGGGGTATTGCCTACCGCTGCTGGGGGGTCACTGGTGCTTTCGAGTACAGCACTCATCGTTCCACTACTCTCCCCACGGGGAGGAGACCTCGCCAAACCACCTCTTGCGAAGGGGTTTGGCACCTCCGTCTGTTTATTTTTATTTTTATTTGCCTCCATGTATAGTCCCACGAGTAGCGCGAGAAATATATGTCCGCCACGCCAGAGCTCCGCATTAGCGTGGTAAGGGACGCTTACTGTGGGGGTTGCCCAGGTACCCCACAGGCTCCGTTAACGATCGAGCATCTTTTTCACCCCCTCGATCACTCATCCCTCGGCACGGGTCGCTTCACGCCTTGGAATTGGGGTTATGCCCTACCTTGCTTTACGTGGTGATCTCGGCCCGGATCATCACAACCATCCTCCTTTACCAGGGCTTTGGACCTGTAGCTCTGGTTCTCAATAGTTCCATGTACGTATGTTATTACAGACATGCTACTATTGGGATCCGTCATTCGCTAGCGGAGTTATGTATGTGTATGTGTATGTTATGTATGTGCGGAGTTATGTATGTATGTATGTGTGTATGTATGTATGTGTGTATGTGGGTGTATGTGACCAAAAATGTCACTCATTTTTCTCAGAGATGGCTGAACCGATTTTGACAAACTTAGTCTCAAATGAAAGGTGCAACGTTCCCATAGGCTGCTATTGAATTTCTGATGGATCCGACTTCCGGTTCCGGAATTACAGGGTGATAAGTACGAACACGCAGAAAATGTCGATTTTAATAAATTCTGCAATGAATGTATAAAGGTGAAAAATTTTCCAAAATATGACCACTACTGCTTCGATTTGTAGTATTAGGTCACTAACATCCATTCAAAGTCTATTTGGCCACATTGGCCACCATCCTCGGTTCCGGAAGCCCCGGCGGAAGTATCTAAATTCAGAATAACAGTCACATCGGTTTCTCGGAGATGGCTAGACCGATTCGACTAAACTTGGCCTCAAATGAAAGGTATTGCGTCCCCGTAAATGGCTATTTAATTTCATCCCGATCCGACTTCCGGTTCCGGAGTTACAGGTTGTGGCGTGCGATCACATAGCAAATTGTGATTCAAACCGATACTCCGATGAAAGCAAAAAAGGTAAAAATTTCGCTAAAATGTCTCTCAAACAACTTAAATTTGCTGTTCTAGGTCACCGACGGCCAACCAAACTTTCGTTGACTACATTAACCACCATAGACGGTTCCGGAAGTGCCCGGGAAAAGCGGCCATCTTTCAAAATTTACGAACTCACATCAGTTTCCCGGAAATGGTTGGGCCAATTTTCCCAAACTTAGTCCCAAATGATAGCTATAATATCCCCATAGATGTCTATAAAATTTCGTACGGATCGCTTATATGGTTCCGGAAATATAGACTAAACCGTCCGGTCACATATGAAATTCCCATATAAGCCGGAACTCAAATTTTTTTTCAAAGGGGGGACCTCATGAAATTTCAGAAATCGAATTCGTATTTTTGATGCCAAACATCTTTAAAATGCATGAAACGTCGAGATTTTATGTTATCTCGAAAATTTTTTTTTTATAAAAATCGACTTTTTGGGACTTTGCCGATTTTGCACCTTTTTGCCTTTCTCAATAGAAAGGTATTGCAATTGCTCTGAAAACCGACTTTTTAACGGATGCCCGGAGGGCCGAGTGACATATACCATTCGATTCAGTTCGTCGAGTTCGGCAAATGTCTGTGTGTGTATGTATGTGTGTATGTATGTATGTGTGTGTATGTGTGTGTGTATGTGACCAAAAATGTCACTCATTTTTCTCAGAGATGGCTGAACCGATTTTGACAAACTTAGTCTCAAATAAAAGGTGCAACGTTCCCATAAGCTGCTATTGAATTTCTAATAGATCCGACTTCCGGTTCCGGATTTACAGGGTGATGAGTACGAACACGCAGAAAATGTCGATTTTAATAAATTCTGCAATGAATGTATAAAGGTGAAAAATTTTCCAAAATATGACCACAACTGCTTCGATTTGTAGTATTAGGTCACTAACATCCATTCAAAGTCTATTTGGCCACATTGGCCACCATCCTCGGTTCCGGAAGCCCCGGCGGACGTATCTAAATTCAGAATAACAGTCACATCGGTTTCTCGGAGATGGCTAGACCGATTCGACTAAACTTGGCCTCAAATGAAAGGTATTGCGTCCCCGTAAATGGCTATTTAATTTCATCCCGATCCGACTTCCGGTTCCGGAGTTACAGGTTGTGGCGTGCGATCACATAGCAAATTGTGATTCAAACCGATACTCCGATGAAAGCAAAAAAGGTAAAAATTTCGCTAAAATGTCTCTCAAACAACTTAAATTTGCTGTTCTAGGTCACCGACGGCCAACCAAACTTTCGTTGACTACATTAACCACCATAGACGGTTCCGGAAGTGCCCGGGAAAAGCGGCCATCTTTCAAAATTTACGAACTCACATCAGTTTCCCGGAAATGGTTGGGCCAATTTTCACAAACTTAGTCCCAAATGATAGCTATAATATCCCCATAGATGTCTATAAAATTTCGTACGGATCGCTTATATGGTTCCGGAAATATAGACTAAACCGTCCGGTCACATATGAAATTCCCATATAAGCCGGAACTCAAATTTTTTTTCAAAGGGGGGACCACATGAAATTTCAGAAATTTAATTCGTATTTTTGATGCCATACATCTTTAAAATGCATGAAACGTCGAGATTTTATGTTATCTCGAAAAAAATTTTTTTTTGTAAAAATCGACTTTTTGGGACTTTGCCGATTTCGCACCGTTTTGCCTTTCTCAATAGAAAGGTATTGCAATTGCTCTGAAAACCGACTTTTTAACGGAGGCCCGGAGGGCCGAGTGACATATACCATTCGATTCAGTTCGTCGAGTTCGGCAAATGTCTGTGTGTGTGTATGTATGTGTGTATGTATGTATGTGTGTGTGTATGTGTGTGTATGTGACCAAAAATGTCACTCATTTTTCTCAGAGATGGCTGAACCGATTTTGACAAACTTAGTCTCAAATGAAAGGTGCAACATTCCCATAGGCTGCTATTAAATTTCTAATGGATCCGACTTCCGGTTCCGGATTTACAGGGTGATAAGTACGAACACGCAGAAAATGTCGATTTTAATAAATTCTGCAATGAATGTATAAAGGTGAAAATTTTTCCAAAATATGACCACAACTGCTTCGATTTGTAGTATTAGGTCACTAACATCCATTCAAAGTCTATTTGGCCACATTGGCCACTATCCTCGGTTCCGGAAGCCCCGGCGGAAGTATCTAAATTCAGAATAACAGTCACATCGGTTTCTCGGAGATGGCTAGACTGATTCGACTAAACTTGGCCTCAAATGAAAGGTATTGCGTCCCCGTAAATGGCTATTTAATTTCATCCCGATCCGACTTCCGGTTCCGGAGTTACAGGTTGTGGCGTGCGATCACATAGCAAATTGTGATTCAAACCGATACTCCGATGAAAGCAAAAAAGGTAAAAATTTCGCTAAAATGTCTCTCAAACAACTTAAATTTGCTGTTCTAGGTCACCGACGGCCAACCAAACTTTCGTTGACTACATTGACCACCATAGACGGTTCCGGAAGTGCCCGGGAAAAGCGGCCATCTTTCAAAATTTACGAACTCACATCAGTTTCCCTGAAATGGTTGGGCCGATTTTCACAAACTTAGTTCCAAATGATAGTTATAATATCCCCACAGATGTCTATAAAATTTCGTACGGATCGCTTATATGGGTCCGGAAATATAGACTAAATCGTCCGGTCACATATGAAATTCCCATTTAAGCCAGAACTCAATTTTTTTTTTCAAAGGGGACCCCATGAAATTTCAGAAATCGAATTCGTATTTTTGATGCCAAACATCTTTAAAATGCATGAAACGTCGAGATTTTATGTTATCTCGAAAAATTTTTTTTTTGTAAAAATCGACTTTTTGGGACTTTGCCGATTCCGCACCTTTTTGCCTTTCTCATATAAAGAAAGGCTATGCAATCACTGTAAAAATCGACTTTTTAACGGAGGCCCGGAGGGCCGAGTGTCATACACCATTCGATTCAGTTCGTCGAGATCGGCAAATGTCTGTGTGTGTGTATGTATGTGTGTGTGTGTGTATGTGTGTGTGTGTCATTTAAACTCACACAATTTTCTCAGAGATGGCTGAACCGATTTTCGCAAACTTAGTTTCATATGAAAGGTATAACGCTCCCATAAGCTGCTATTGAATTTTTAGTTGATCCGACTTCCGGTTCCGGAGTTACGGGTTGAAGAGTGCGGTCACACAGCAAATTCCCATATGAACTGGTATCACCATGATGTTCAAATGATGTAAAACATATTAAAATTGATGTAACATTACTCTAGTTTGAGGGTCTGGATAACTAATGATCAATCAAAGCAGCTTTGACCACATTGGCTACCTATGACAGTTCATGACGCCCCCGGGGAACCCGCCAAGTTCCTAAGCTAATATCACACCCATTCCCCAACGAATTCTCTACCGATTTTTACAAACTTGATTTCAAATGAAAGATACAGTAATACCGTTGACTGCTGCTGAATTTCATTCTGTTCTGACTCTTGCTTCCGGAGTTACAGGGGTGTTAGTAAGGATGCACTGGAATTTCCCATGTAAATCGGTACAATCGTAATACCTCAGAGGCTAAAAACTATTGAAATTGTCACCAAATTACTTCTAATCGCAGATCTAGGTCACTGATTGCCAATCAAACATTCTTTGAATATATTATCCGCTATCGACGATTCCGGAAGTCCGGAATTCCGAGCATATTCCACAAATAAAGTCTCATCGGTTCTTCGCTGATGACTGAACCGATTTTCTCAAACCAAGTCTCAAATGGAAGGCAAAATATGCAGCTGAGTATTGCATCAGAGCCCCTCCCCCCTGCCTTGCCCTTATATCTCCCTCCTTCATCACTCCCCTCCCCTTGGACCACCTTCACGCCCGCATTTCCTTCATCCACCCCGTATACCGAAATAAGATGAAGGATTTCTGACGCATCCTCCACTCCCACTCTACTAACCCCCCATTCCCTCCACTTTTAAACCCATTCCACCAACATTTCAAAATATAATCACATGAAGATAACATTGAACTCATGCTGATTAAGCTAATTAAATACTATTCTTTTGCCTTTCTCATATAGAAAGGTTACGCAATTGCTCCAAAAACCGACTTTCTAACCGAGGCCCGGAGGGCCGAGTCTCATATAACATTCGACTCAGTTCGCCGAGATCGCAAAATATCTATGTGTATGTATGTGTGTATGTGTGTATGTATGTATGTATGTATGTATGTATGTAAATGGATGGTATGATATGCAGATGGGTGTTGCATCGTTCGCCCCTCTCCTCCTTACAATTGCACCTCACCCCTTCATCACCACCCTCGGACCACCCTTACACTCGCATTCTCTTCATTGACCCCGCTACCGAAAGTGTATGTGTGTCATTTAAACTTACACAACTTTCTCAGAAATAGCTGAACCAATTTACACAAACTTAGTTTGAAATGAAAGGTATAGCGCTCCCATAAGCTGCTATTGATTTTTTAGTTCATCCGACTTTCAGTTCCAGTGTTACGGATTGGAGAGTGCGGTTACACAGCAAGTTCTCATATAAACTGGTAACACCATGATGTCTAAATTATTAAAATGGGCTAATTAGCCGCTAGATTAGCCTGACTCCAAAGCAGATTACGAGTTGTCTTGATATAAGTCTACCTCATTAATATTTGTATGATGAGATAAAACATCAAATTTAAAGCATCTAAGCACTCTGGGAGTACAACAGAAAAGTCTTTTCATCAAAAGATAAAAATTGTTCGAGGAGGTTTGTGTACTGCTTGTTTCTGCAAACTGTATGTTTTTAAAGCGAGTGTTGACGGAAAACCCGTACGAATATAGCTAACTAGGTGTTGATCGGGTAAGTAAAATTATAATAATATAGGAGATCGAGTGAGTCAAATCGCCTTTTGCTATAACTACTTTTCTACCAATTTCATTTAGCAAAGGAAAATAATCGTTTCTAAAAAACGTCACAGTAACAACGTGACGCTGATGTTGGAAGCTAATTTTTGTATATTCGTGCTTTGACCAGGTAAGATTTCTTTTTATTTGGGTTGTTAAAACTAAACAAATTAGATGGATTTATCCAACAATACCGAAACATAAATCGGGATCTATCTAATTTCATTGTTCGAAACGCACTTTAAATTATTTTATTTCTACTTCCAGTTGAGTGTGGTGTTCAAAAGTGTAGTTTGGTTTTGATAAATCATTCGTTGTAAGTATCTAATAAGAAATCGCTTTTGGTAAGTAAGTTATACTTAATCACCTGCAAAAGTAATGTTCCCTTAAAAAGACGAAATTTTTGTGCTTTTTACTGATTTTTTGCGCAAAATGGGATAAAATACAATTGGGAAAAGTGGGACAATATGCGTACCCTAAGGTCTAGATCACTATCTGTAGCAAAACGTACAAATAATCTCAAATTTCTCTCTATTGGTCTCTGTATTCTTCACATGTAGTTGTCCAACGTGCTGAAGAAATTTCAAAATCTTTGAAAATATTTTTTTTCCTTTTTTATTTTGACTATGTTAGTCACATTTTCTTTTTTACATTTTAACGACATTCAATTAGCTAGAGATTACTGGGTAGGTAAAGTTATGAAAATTAGAGCCATAGTACTCAGATGAGAGCAAGGATGTGAAGTATACAGATCGGAAAACTAGAAGTGGCAGGGTCATTAGAACAGGCTTAATATCTTGCGGGCTTAACTTTTGTCTGCTACTGGTGAGGGTCGAGCTTAGGTAGGTAACTACAAATCACTCGAGTTCTCCAGCATCTTTACCGTGACAACCGAGAAGAAAAGCCACGCAAGATCACCACTGTCACAAACCTGTCGACGATTAGCATCAATCAATGATGATTGCTGCTGTTCATCTCTGTTTGCCTTTCGAATGTCGGAATAGATTTTTATTAGACTATTGTCACTGCACTTACAGTCGTGGCGGGTTTGCCACATTGTGTAAGTTAATGGCTGTGTCTACAGCGGCTACCCACCGCTGCCAGTGGATTCCCATCAAAAATAATCATTGTAGGTAATGACTGACTTTTTGCTTGCTATTTTACCTTGTGGGGCAATATGACCAATCTTGAGGGGCAAAATGACCATGTCGCATAATCATTATATTTTATTGAACATTTAAAATTAATTTCACTTAGTTTACTAAGTATCTTATTTATCATTGATTTAGATTCAACATTATATCTTGATCAAATGTCTTTCTGAGTAATTTGTTCATGTAAATTTTATTATTCGTCAGTCGTAACATGAGGTATACGTCCACATGAAATAAATTGATAAATGGCCCATGTCGTAGAGTCATTTTCGTAGATTTTTTTAGTACAAAGTTTTTGGTAAAGTATTTTTTGGTAAAGTATTGTTATGTCTGAAATAGTTAGGAAAATGTGAATTATTTTTTTATTTATTTCTTGTGACCTAAGATTTGCTCAATTTTTTTGAAAACAGGGCTGCTCAATTTGATCCACATGAGGATATTGTGTCACTTTTTCCTAACGATAATAAAACATTAAATATTTACAGTTTCTGTCAGTCTTTAGAATTACAGGGACCATCATTTATATTTATTTGTGAGCCATTCGCCTTCTATTAGGGATCAGAATTTGTGGGATGTTGAATTGTATTTCTGTGCGACAGCGTAAGTGATCACTAATTAAATATTTGATGCACACGTAATTAGTAGTAGGGGAAGTGCGTCAAAGGCGGTGACCCCAAGCAAGATGACCATCCTCGTACTTTTAAAATTATTGGTCTAATACAGCTTTGTAACTAATAGAACACAAATCCTTCGGAACCACACATCACGTATGTACTTATTATCTTAACTGTCAAAAATATCAAAAATTCAAAACAAAGATGAATAAACATGCTCGTAGATATATTTTTTGTCTGTATTTTTGTCTGTATTACTTTATGCCGATTCCAGCGTCGAGTATTTCTATTTCTCGTTAATTCATTGTGATGCTTAAGGTGTTCTTCGAAACCTGGCTAAAAAAACTTGAAAATCTATAACTTAATGAAAAAGTGTTCACTTCGAGTAAGATGGGTGCTTCCTTGATAAATTTGCTATAAAAATGATCTATCAATTGAGTTTTAGTAGGCAATGGACCATTCGTGGAGGAATTATTTTGTTAATTTGTAAAAGTCTCTTTCTCCATACGAATTCCTATATAAACATTAAACCTTGGGTACAGAAATATAGTTTGACCAATCGACCATAGAATTTGCACAATTTTTCTAAGACCTAAATGGAACCTTTAAGAAAAATTCAAAATTAATAAAGTTTTAGTTGGCTGATATTCTAACTCGTCTCGCCGCTAACATCTAAATTGGCGAAAGTGATACTGGTCGCAATTCTGACCTAAAATCATAAATCGCTCTCGTAGTTCTCATACCCAAAGCGTTTGAATACGTCAAATTCAACTTGTCAACACTCTACCTAGAGGACTTTAATGTTGCTGAAGTCTATATTTATACAAAGATTCGTTACGGCTAAACTTATTGTTCCAGCTTGTTTACCGAAAATGCCAAGAACTAAAAAGAAGACCTTGTTAAAGAAAACAGGATCAAGGCGCTCTTATGATAGAAAAAGGAATGAAAATAAAAATGAATCAACAGAGTGTCATAACAACATTGCAAAAGATGTATTATGTGGATTTGATAATAAAAAAATAATGCGTAAGAAAAAAAAGCAAGAAAATATAAAAGAAAAACGATGCGACTCCACATATAAAGAGAACGAGAAAAGGAAAAATATTGAGCGAATGCAACTATTACGTCGTAGAGATACCTTCTCCATGGAGCGAAGAAAGAACAAACAAAGGATGCAGATGAAACGAATTGAAGATAAGAATTATGCAATCCAAGAAAAAGTTAAAAACACTCAAAGGATTAAACGAAAGAGAGCTAGAGATGAAGATTATACAGCGCAGGAAAAAAGGAAAAATATAAAAAGAATGAAAATCATGAGAGAAGTAGAACATTATCAAGCTCAGGAGAAAATCAATAATACACGAAGGATGGAACGAACAAGAAACGAGGATGAAATTTATGCAATACAAGAGAGAGATAAAAATGCTATAAGAATGCAAAAGAAAAGAAAAAGTAATGAAGATTATATAACACAGGAAAAGGATAAAAACAAGCGGAGAATGAAAAGGAAAAGAACGGAGGATGATAGTTATGTAACCCAGGAGAAAATCAAAAATAACCGGAGGATGGAGAAAATGAGAACAGAGAATGAAGATTATAGAACACAGGAAAACGATAAAAACGGTCGAAGAATAAAAAGAAAAAGAGCGGATGATGAAAATTATGCTACTCAAGAGAAAATCAAAAACAATGAGAGGATTCAGAAAAAAAGGGCCGAGGATGAAGGTTATAAACGAAACGAAAGAATTACAAATAAAGATCGAATGAAAGTCATTCGTTCTGAACAAAACTACACACAGAAGGAGAACGAAGCTAACATCTTACGAATGCACACCTTACGCGATGAAAATTCGTACAGAGAATCGGAAAGAAATCATGATAGAATGGCCAAACGTGTTCAGCGAGGATGTGCAATTATTACTCATCGTAATACCGTGTACAACCATCTGAATGAAGACAAGTCAAATATACAATCACGATTACTGTTGAAATTTATTGAAAATAGGCAACAAGTTCCAAATTACATGTGCTGTTGTTGCGAAGGAGCCTTTTTTGAAGCAGGTGTTGTGAAAATTATTCGTGAAAAGGTAAAATTAAAACTGAAGATCAAAGCCCGATTCAGTGAATCGATAATCGACTCTCGAATTTTGAATAGTTATGATGAACGAATGCAAAATTATGCTTGTCATACATGCATCAGATATATAGAAAATGGGAAAGTACCAAAACTGGCGAGTAGCAATGGATTGAAATTACCTCTAGTACCTGAATGCTTAAAAATTCTTAACGATATTGAAGAGAGATTGCTGGCTCCATTTGTTCCATTTATGAAAGTTATTCTAATGTCCCACCGAGCTTCAAACCCGCAAGTAGGAATGAAAGGCAGCGTCGTATACATTCCTGTAGATGTGAATGAAATGATTTTATCGCTTCCAAGAAATCTTCACAATGTTAATATTATGGCAATTCCCGTAGATTTTAAAAGAAATCTAGGACATTCTTCCAGTTATCTCCGCGGATATGTTCGTCCAGAAGTACTCAAAAATGCGGCAAATTATTTGCGGAGCACAGAGCTGTACCAAAAATATGGCATAGAATTCGCAAATAATTTTTCGGATGAGTATGAAAATGACGCGAACATCGATGACTTAATCTCATTAAAAGATGGAAATGAAAATATTGCGTATGATGATGATATGGATAGTGAAAACGAATTTTACCAACAACTGAATGATGGAGATGATGAATGTCTCTTATTTGATTTCAACGAAATTGTGGCAAATAACTCAGTGGTTGTGATGGCCCCAGGGCAAAACCAGTGCCCCGTATCACCATACAGAAATCCTGACATAGAATATCTATGCTTTCCCAAGATTTTTGGGGGACAACCTCGGAAACTTCTTGATAAAAATATTACAATCTCAGACATTATTAAATGGGAAGTTCGATTTTTCGGAAATAAAATGGACCCCAAACGCGTATTATATTTAGCAAAAACCAAGCTGTTCCATGAAGCATTCAGCTCAATAAAAACTACGATGAGAAAAAAAACGAACGCGAGGGGAGTAACTGCTGTCGAAGCGTTAAACCCAAATTTCATAGCTGAATTGAGACAACATAATGATGGACTAAAATTTATGAACCACATACGCTGTACACCTGCTTATATGGAACATATTAAGAAAGTTGTCTTCGCGTTAATAAGACAACAAGGACCTCCCACATTTTTCGCCACATTTTCTCCTGTTGAGACCAACTGGCCAGAGCTAATTCAAGGATTAGTTCAATACACTTCTGGGGAAAAAATTTCGTTGCTATCAGCAATAAATATGTTCTACCAAGCAAAATCTAAGCTGGTGAATGATAATCCCATATTCTCTGCTATGTATTACAACAATAAAATTAAACAGCTGATGAAAACAATCAGAGAAGGAGGAATTTTTGAAGGACATGTAGTATCAGATTTTTTCCGGAGACGAGAATTCCAACAACGAGGATCGCCTCATGACCATGTCCTTCTGTGGGTGAAAGGAGCCCCCAAACTCGATTCAGACAATCCGGACAGTTTTGCTAAGGTTGTTGAATTTACCGATAAATTTATTAGTTGCCAATATGACGAAAAGAATCCATTTTGTAAATATCTTCGCCATAAACACACTGCAACTTGCAGTAAAGGCAAGCGTAACAAAAATTTATGTCGTTTAAATTTTCCAAAAATTGTTATGCCGAAAACAATGATTCTTGAGCCATTGCGCCCAGAAGAGAAAACTGTAAATGTTAAGGAAAATCTCAAGAAAATCAGAGAATTAATGGACCAATTCTATACAAATAAAGAACGTGTTGATAAATCTTTCGAAGATATTTTGAGAGATCTTAAAATGACACAAGAGGCATATATAATAGCTGTAAGATGTTCTATTGGCAGATTAACAATATTTTACAAGCGAAGAAGCTGCGAAGTAGATATCAACACATACAATACAACAATCCTAAATTTAATGGAATCAAACGTTGATTTACAAATAGTTAAAGATGAGTATGGAGTCGCACAATATATTGTTGATTATGTTACCAAAGCGGAATCTGGCTTGTCAAGAGGGTTAAAAAATCTGCAAACAGAATTGGATAAAGGAAACCAAAGTTTGCAAGAACGTTTTCGTTGTATTGCCAACAAATTTTTAAATAGCCATTTAATGTCAACATCCGAAGCTGTTTATCATTGCTTGGGAACTCCTCTCACTGAATTTAGTCATGCGTCCATTTTTATAAACACTGGTAGACAAAATGACAGAGTGGTGTTTTTAAAATCTACCAAGGAGCTCCAGCAACTTGATCCCGATTCAACTCAAATTGCCGGAAAGGATGTCATTACCCATTACGCTGAGCGAATAGGACTAGTAAATGTATGCCTAGCGGAATATGCCGCTTACTATTTCCGTACTGCAAATAGACCACGAAAGGATAAAAATTTAGTTTCAGATGACGAGGCTGAAATTGAAGTGGAAAATCAGTTCGATCATCACCGTCGAACAAAGGCTCGAATAATCCGATATGTACGGTATAAACTTGGGCAAGACCCTGATAATTATTACCGGGAACAATTATTACTGTTCTATCCTTGGCGGAATGAAAATGATGAAATTGAATCAGTGAACTGGTATGAAACATTCGTTAAAAATACTGAAGAAATCGAAAGAAATCGTTCTAAACTATTTGCCTTGAGAGATGATAAACTTGATAAAGCTATTCAAGCAGTTAATGTAAATAATATGCTACTAAAGGAAGAAGAAGCTGAAGAATTCGAAGCTGAAACAATTCCGAAAGACCAGGAAATTGATATTCTAGTGCAAGGCGGAATAGATCGCCCGAAAAAAAATGTACCTTTTACATACTCTGCGCCTCCAAAAGTAGATGTGGTTAACCTTTTCGATACTATAAGTAAATTGAACTCACGACAGTTGGAGATACTTATGCATGTATTTAAATGCTTTACAACTCGCAAGTTACCTCTAAGAATATTCATTTCTGGGTCTGCTGGGGTTGGTAAAAGTATGGTAATATCAGCAATATTCCAACTTGTTACATACCACTTGGAATACATGAATACAAATACAAAAGATCAAAGCTTGGATTCTGTCAAGGTATTACTATGTGCCTTTTCAGGAAAAGCAGCTTTCTTGATTGGAGGCAACACTTTGCATTCTGCCTTTGCTCTTCCATTACAGGAAAGTGCTAATATGCCTGACTTGCCGATGGATATTGCCAACAACTTAAGACAACAATTAATGTATTGTAAACTTATAGTAATAGACGAAATATCTATGGTAGGAAGTACAATATTTGGTCGGATTGATACTAGATTACGTCAAATCACTGGGGTGAACGATAGTTTTGGAGGAATGTCAGTAATCACGGTTGGCGATTTTCTTCAGTTATCGCCGGTTAAAGATTCGTCAATTTTTAGTGTTCCAAAACATAGTTTGATTAGGATGGAACTCTCACCACTTTGGGATGAATTTCAATTTTACGAGCTTACAGAAGTGATGCGGCAAAAAGATGATAGAAGCTTTGCTCTTGCACTCAATAACTTTGCTCGTGGAGAAATGACTGATGAAGATATTGACTTAATCAGAACTCGAGAAGTCGAAGAAAACGATGTACCGGACACTGCAATAAGACTATATTACACCAATGCAGATGTTGAGAAATATAATGACAAAAGAATTACAGCCTCATCTTCAATTGAAATTGAGTGCGTTGCCATCGATATTATAACTGGAAATCTCAAAAACCAACAAAAAAATATTAAGCTAGAAATGTGGAAAAGAAAGCCTACTAAAGATTGTGGAGGTTACCCATACAAACTACGTTTAAAACTTGGAATTAAATACATGATTACAGCAAATCTAGATGTATCTGATGGCCTTGTTAATGGTGCTACTGGTGTGTTAGAGGAGGTATATCATGATCCAGGAACGAATAAACCGAAAATTGCATTCCTAAGTTTTTCATCCAAACTTGTTGGAAAAAAAATTCGCGCGCGATATAACGACTTTATGATAAATGCTGGAATTAATACTTCATGGACGCCGATCATTAGAAAACAGTATAACCTTACTACCCATTTTCAAAGAGATTACCAACTGGTACGTGATCAATTTTCTCTGGTTCCTTGCGAGGCGTTAACAATTCATAAAAGCCAAGGGCAGACTTATGCTAACGTTTGTGTCGATTTCCGGAAATCTTGCAACTTAACCCGTCAGTTAGTGTATGTAGCGCTAAGTCGTGTATCGAAGCTTTCCGGCTTATATATATATTGGGTAGGTTTTTCGGAAATATGAAAAGTATCAATACAATTGAAGCAAGTTTAAAGGAAATGCGAAGATTGCGATCGGAACGACAATTAAGTCTGGCATTCAACAACTTGACAAATGTAGATGGATTGGTAATATCTTATTTAAATGTCCGATCCTTACGTACAAGTATTAAACATATAATTTCTGATAAGTGGTATTTGAGGTGCGATGTTTTAGTATTCTCGGAAACTTGTACATATTCGAATGAAAAAATCATCATTCCTGGATTTGAACTCATTTATCGTTCTGATACACTTGGTCATCCTGAATATGTGAAGAAAAATATCGCAAAAGGTGTCATGTGTTTTGGAAAAGCAAACTTGAAAATGACAAACATTGAATCAGTAATATACTACAAACCGAACAAAGGAAAATATCATAGTCATATAGATTTAGTACACATGGATTTGAATGGAGTATCAATCATTACTGGATATAAATCACCAAAAGCTAGCTTTTCTGACTTCAAAGCTCAGCTAACGAAAATTAATAACTTCGAGAAACAGCTAACTATAATTATGGGCGATTTTAACTTCAATATTAATGACACTACAAGTGATGACGTGATGCAATTCAAATCTTTAATGCAAACTATGAAATTGACGGATAGTTTAACTGAAGCTACAACTATTCTTGGATCAAGACTAGACGTTCTATATTCTAACATCAATGAGCTGAAGGCTGGTGTATATGAATGCTATTTTTCTGATCACAAACCAATATTTTGTATAATACCAGAGAGGGAGAAAATTAATATTAATTCATCTGTGTTCAGAGGTATACCAAAAAATGATCACAGGGCTTCTGTAAGTAGTTGCTCAAGGGACATTTTATCTGGTAAAATAGCTTGCATGTCAGTGCAGTGCAGTGATAGTGATTTGAGCATTGTTGACCAAGATTTACATACAAAGGTTCTCGAGTGGTCGACTGAATCAGTCGAATCGGTATCAACTTTCCATAATTTTGACCAAGATGCAAGTAATTTGCTATTTGATTATCTTGATACATTAGACGTTTGGAATGGATCATGCATAGAAGAGATAAAACAGCTGCTTAAACCATACCATCGCTGTATAGATTTAAATTCACAATATTTTAAAACAGCTCGATTGCAAGTATATAATGCTGAACGTGATACATTATTCTCAGAGCAAATCCTGCCAAACTTTCGAGAAATCCCAATCACTGGTGACGGCAATTGCCAGTTCAATTCTATCTCGTATGCTCTAACTGGAAATGAGAGTTTCTCTGGCGATTTACGCATTTTAGCATTTAAAAGTGTCATAGAAAATATACAATTTTTCTCATCATTGCATTCAAGTGGTTTTATGGAAACCGATAGTATGGTAATGTTGTTGAAACTTTGTTGTGGTAATGGTCAATGGGGTAATCAAGATTCGTTATTTGCTCTGTGCATGAAACTTGAACGATGCATTTATGTTCTCGAAAAGACTGAGATAGCTTATAAAATGTATGTTATTAAACCGCGTGTTTCCTGTGCATCTCCTATAGTGCTACATCTTCGTAACGCTGGTTCTGGAAATGCTCATTATAATCTTATGCTTCCAATACAAGAAAACGTTACCTATGATTTTATCAATCTCGAGACATATGATTTGGCTAATTTGTTTACACACTGAAACATTACAAAACATAAAAAAATAAGTTCAAATAAAATGGCTCACTAGCTAAAGACTACTAAATTAGTAGAAGAGGCTGAATAAGAATTTTCATATTAGCTTAAATCTTCTACAATAGAGGTGGCTGAGTGTGCACATACCTTATTGAACGGTGCATATATCTTCTCGAAAAGACTGGCAGAGCTTATAAAATTTATGTTATTAAACCATGCGTTTCTTGTGCATCTCCTACAGTGTTACATATTCGTAGCACTGAAAGAATACAAGAAAACGTTACCTTTGATTTCATAAACCTTGAGACATCTATGAAATAAAAATACGTTGACATAAAAATGCACACTAGCTTTAGACTTCAAAAATTAGTAGAAGAGGCTGAATAAGAATTTCCATATTAGCTTAAATCTTCTACAATAGAGGTGGCTGAGTGTGCACATACCAATGCATTTTCCACCCATATTCATATCACCAAACACTGTCGTGCCTGGTCAAACCATTAAGAAATCGGCACGAAATCCCGAATGATTTCTGAATGTATTCCAGCTGTATAAAGTTGGCATCGAATTTTTCTTTGACCTGGAATTCATTCAGAAATCAATCAGGATTCCGAATCAATTTCTGAATGTATGGTTGGGGATGCGTTATTGGTTATGGTGGTAGTTTATGAGGCTGAATATCAGTACTAGCTAATTTCTTCAACTGAACCAATGATTTTATGCTAGCAAAATATTCATGCACATGAGTTGAAAAAAGAAACTGTATGTAGAAAGATCAGTAGTTTAGATTATAGATTCATGTTGTAGTTTTCTCAAATATAGATCTCTCTTATACTCATGCTTATGCTTGTGTTGTAGTTTTCTCAAATATACTGTATTTGTGTTTACTTGTGTTAAAGTTTTCTAAAGAGTGTATCCCAGTAAGTCAAGCTGATATTCTGACTCAACCCAGGCCATGTGACGTTGCCAAAAAACTCGATGAATACATATGGCCTCCGTTAAGCCAAACCGAACTGAGCGCCATAATTTTTCTCTAGCATTTTGCATGTTAAAATGAATTTTTAGATAACTTACCATTAACGTTAAGTTGAGGAACACTTATTTGCTTTCTTTTGCTATTTGTGTTCCCTAAAATAAATAGATGTGGGTCTTGCTAATGCTATTTTGGATGCGAAAGCGTTTTTAGACCATGTATTTCAAAATGGCGCTTGGTCTCTTTGGCCTAACACAGGCCATATCGTGTTTGATGATCCTCGTTTATTTCAAGATTAACGTGGGTTCGGATGCAACACATGAACTCTCTAGAGAACACACTATCGAAACTTGTTAAACGATATTCGTTCGCTTCATTTTTCGTCGTTATGTTAGACACTTTTGCAAACTTATCCCTATTTCCTGTGTTCCTATCCTTGCATGTAACTCCGCCAGTATATATTTCTCTGTAGTGTACTATTTGGAATGCATGATTTAGCAATCAAGTGAGTAAATAGCATAGTATTGAGAAATGTAACTGCCGGTCGCAAGCCCGAATAAAGGAGGAGTGATGCATTTCTGTTGTCTTTCACCAATGAGAGATTTTCTTTGATTACTTTTTCTTTTGTTCATTACTCGTTCGTTTCGACATTTACTACTAAACTCTTCGTATAATATTCTAGTGAAAACTGTCGGTTTTCGATATGAACTGAAAAATTAGCGCAAAGTCGTAATAATCGAAAGAGAAAATAAACAAAGAGAGGCTCTCAATGTTACTTACGATTTAATCTAAAGTTTTTCCAGAATAATTCGAACCGATTAGTTCTCTTCTGTAGTTATCAGATAAGGCGTGAACTTCTTTTCTACGGATTCTCTCATTCGACAAGGTTCTAGTTTTGATCCTTCAGCAAGCATTCTCTCGATATCTGGTAACCTTTTATTCCCCGATCGATAACAGCAGCAATATTTGATTCAATGTTACTCGACATTGGGCAAGTATACCAGTAAAGTATTTATTTTGATGCGCTACTCATTTTACTGAGTAATGTTTGTTTTAAACCATGATTAGTGTCAAACGAGTGTGTAGTCATTGACGAGTATTCAGTTTGTTTACATCGTGTTGACGTTTGTTTTTGCTCTAGAGAAAGTTGCATTTTATCTGTGTTTTACTTACCGTTTTTCGGCGAAAAAACTTCCAGTCGCTTGATGGACATTCCGTTTCGTATCGTGTACTGCTCACTAGTGAAATCCTTGTGAAAACTTTGAAATCCTTGTGAAAACTTTGTGAGTCTACGGTGAAATTGTGAGACTGCAACCTGTGTGTAATTCCCCACAAATAAATTTACTCGCTCACTTCGCCATCTGCACGCGAGTAGTGGAAAGTGTTCCCCACACTTCAAGTTTGCGCACAGCGAGACGAAATCTCGGGTGGGTTTTCAAAAGGTCGTAAGCGACAAAAGGCGGATTGAAATCAGCCATGAGTTTTAGTTGCAAGTCATGCGACTCTCCCGTTAATGGGATTGAGAAAATTGCATGTCGCGGCCATTGCGGATCGATTTTCCACCGCACCTGTATTCCCGGTATGCAGCGATCCGCACTAGACCTGTTGTCTAGTTTCAACAACGATCTGTACTGGCTCTGCGACGATTGTGCTCGCTGTTTTAACGAGTGGGTGCAGCAATCCGTTTCCGCTGCTCCCATTGTGAACACAAAAAAATTATGTGAGGCTGTAGATAATTTGAACACGGTCGTCTCAAATCTCTCGAGCCGTATTGAAAACCATTTTCCGGCCAATTATGGTTCTGTAACTCAAAGGGGGCTGTTTGTCAAGCGACTTCCGGAGGATCCGCCCACTCCGAAACGACGTCGCGAGAATAATGCTAAAATTCGCGCCACTGCTGCCGCGGTTTGCGGTACTAGAGCCATTCAGCGGGAAATCAGAACAGTTGCGGATGAGCGGGAGCAATTTTGGGTCTATTTGAGCCGTCTTGACCCGAGCCATACAGTGGAGGAAATCGTCGCCATGACCCAAGAATGCCTTGGAATAAGCGATGCACCCAAAGCAGTTTTGTTGGTCAAGAAGGACACCGACCTCACGAAACTCAACTTCGTTTCTTTCCGAGTTGAGCTTCCGAGCGAACTAAAGGACACTGCACTCAAAGCGTCCACTTGGCCGACTGGAGTACTCGTTCGGGAATTTAATTTTGACCAGCCAAAGCAGGATAGATTTCGCTAACGGGCTACTGGGATGCACCGCAGCTTGTATTATGGAAGCCCTCGATCCCCCCGCCACAGTCCAGCTACTGCAGCCAACGTTCACCAGTCGTCCCGGTCCTGTGTGCGGGAGTGGAGAAAGGGTCTTCCAAACTTCCCTCTGCGGCAAGTACCCATCCTTTCTGAATAATTCAAGCGCTAAAATGTTCCCCGATTCCAGTTCTCCGTTAATTGTACCGTATCAGCACCAGACGCCGTTCTTCCTGCCTGCGAAGCGCAGCTGTTTACGAGAGACACCTAGTTCAGCTGCATTGCACACATCCCACGTAATATCTCTTCGGTCACCGGGACGCACACTTGCCGCCAGCCGTGAGGAAGCCCTTAGTCCCCCCACCACAGTCGAGCCCTTCCTGCCAGCGACCAGCAGCCGTCCCGGTCCTGTGGTGGAGATGGGACGAGGGGTCTTCCGCAAACCTACCTCAGGCAAGTACAATGCATCTATGAGCTCTTCTTTGCCTCAAAGCTCTTCGATTTCCAGCATTGGTCAACGACGGGCTAAACTGCTGCTATACTACCAAAATGTTGGTGGTATTAATTCAATCGTTGAGCAATACCGTCTTGCAGTCTCCGACAAGAGTTTTGACATCATTGTCTTCGTCGAAACATGGTTGAACGATGACACACTTTCCAGTCAGGTGTTTGGTACTGAATACGAGGTGTTTCGTTGTGACCGGAGCCCTAGCAACAGCCGAAAATCCACCGGAGGCGGCGTATTAGTAGCGGTTAAAACCAGCTTGAAGGCAAGAATCGTCGAGAACACTTCTTGGGATTGTCTAGAGCAGGTTTGGACGATTATCGAGCTTGGCGACCGTAAGTTGTACTTGTGTGCGTTGTATGTTCCACCCGACCGCGCTCGTGATACCGAATACGTTGAAGCACACTGCAGCTCAGTTTTTACTATCCTCGAAGATGCTAACGCTGTTGATGAGATCATGGTACTAGGAGATTTTAATCTTCCTAGCATTCCATGGAAATCTTCCCGTAATGGATTTCTTTATCCGGATTCGGACCATTCCGTTCTCCACCCATGTGCAGTGAGGCTACTTGATAGCTATAGCTTAGCCACGTTAGTACAAATCAATCCTATTGCCAATGAGAACAACCGCCATCTCGATCTTTGTTTTGTCAGCGACCAGGTTTCCGCCACATCAATAGTGACGGCTCCCTTTCCCCTAGTAAAACCAGTGGCACATCATCCTCCACTGATCGCCACGATTGATAGCTCTGTTGTGCATGACTTCGATATATTACCGCTTTCTGTCTCCTACAATTTCCGTAAAGCTGATCATCGCAGTATCGCAGACCTTCTTTCCACTATCGATTGGGAAAATATTCTGGACCCCGAAGATGTCGAAACCGCAGTTCAAACCTTTTCAAACGTTCTGGTGTACGCTATTGACAGGCATGTTCCAAAGAAAGTTCACCATCGACAAACCGGCCCTCCATGGCAAACGAATACTCTGCGACGGCTGAAGTCTATAAAAAGAGCTGCCCTGCGGAGGTTTACCAAGTATCGCACAATATCACTCAGAGACTATTACGTCAGTCTCAACCATGCGTACAAACGAGCCAGTCAACACTGTTTCTATCGATATCAGCAAAATATTCAGCGTAATCTCAAGTCGCATCCTAAACGTTTCTGGAAATATGTGAACGAGCAGCGCAAGGAATCAGGACTGCCGTCGTCTATGACTTTCAATGGGAACACAGCTACTACATCTCGAGACATATGTTCACTTTTCTCGGAAAAATTCGCGAATGTATTCACAGATGAGGCACTAACTATTGAGCAAATCGAACTCGCGGCTAGCAGAGCTCCACTTGTGGGTCACACTCTGGGAGCTATCGATTTTAATGCAACGATGATTACCAGAGCTTCCTCTCGACTTAAGTCATCTTTCAATCCGGGACCCGACGGGCTCCCCTCCGCGATACTGAAAAGGCACATCGAAGTTTTGGTTGCTCCGCTTCTTCAGATCTTTAGAGCATCTATTACTAGAGGTATTTTTCCATCTTGCTGGAAATCAGCGAACATGTTCCCAGTCCATAAAAAGGGCAATAAGCGAGACGTCAATAATTACCGTGGGATAACTTCATTGAGCGCTGTCTCGAAGTTGTTCGAGCTGGTGATTATGGAACCTCTTCAGGCTCACTGCAAGCAGTACCTAAGTGACGATCAACATGGCTTCACGTCCGGGCGGTCAACTGCATCTAACCTGTTATGCTTAACATCCTACATAACAGAGAGTATGGAACGTCGCGCTCAAACTGACGTCGTTTACACCGACTTATCCGCCGCTTTTGATAAGCTAAACCACGATATCACAATAGCAAAAATGGAGAGATTTGGAATAAATGGCAGTGTTTTGCAGTGGTTTCGATCTTACCTCACAGACCGAGAGATAGCGGTTGTCATAGGAGATTGCCAGGGCCCTATATTCACTTCTACGTCAGGAATACCTCAAGGGAGCCACTTGGGACCGTTAATGTTCCTGATTTACTTCAATGATGTACATCTAATTCTGCAGACTCCCCGATTGTCCTTCGCGGATGATCTCAAGATTTATCGCATAATTCGTACAATTGAAGATTGCAGATTTCTCCAACAGCAGCTTCAAGCCTTTGCTGACTGGTGTACCATGAACCGCATGTATGTAAACCCGAAGAAGTGCACGGTAATATCGTTTTCACGGAAAATGGATTCGATCTATTTTAAGTATCGTCTTCTAGAAACAGAAATCGAACGCGTCAGTCACGTGAAGGACCTGGGAGTGATTCTGGATTCTCAACTTACGTTCAAACAACACGTCTCCTACGCAGTCGGTAAAGCGTCTCGAGCGCTAGGATGCATCTTCAGGATAGCCAAAAATTTTACTGATGTTTATTGTCTCAAATCGCTGTACTGCGCTTTATCCCGATCAATCCTAGAATATTGCCCTGAAGTGTGGAGCCCAAACTACAATAACGGCGTTGAGAGAATTGAAAGCGTACAGCGTCGCTTTTTACGCTTCGCGCTCCGTAGATTGCCGTGGAGAGATCCTGTCCGATTACCTAGCTATGAAAACCGGTGTCAGCTGATTCAACTGGAACCCCTTTATGTTCGAAGAAATACAGCAAGAGCTTTGTTCATCGCCGACACTTTGCAAGGTCATATAGATGCCCCAGCTATATTAGAACAAATTAATATAAACGTCGCACCACGAACATTACGCAACAACATTATGCTTCGATTACCGTTCAGACGCACTAATTATAGTATGCATGGAGCCATCACTGGTCTACAAAGGATTTTCAACCAGGTTGCTTCAGCTTTCGATTTCAACGTGTCTAGACAAACTCTGCGTCAGCGATTTTCCAGACTTTTTAATCACATTTGACTTTTTTACCGTTTTTGTGAATTATTGTATGACCACTATTTGTGTATATGACTTGAATGTTAGTAATAAGTTTATTATTAAGACCAACATCATTGGGGCTTTGGTATGCCTGTTGGTGTATAAGACTAATAAAGAATAAAGAATAACATTACGCCTTATTATTGTTAATGGGGTTCCAGTTCAGCCGGAATTTAAATTTCAGGTTGCTTTGACGCAGAAAAAGATAACGGTCGCCTAGCAATAAATAAAACAAACTGTTTCGTTGCATCGGCCAGATAGGTAGTGTTTTTCTACGAACCGGTGATTTTTGCAACTTTAAGAAGGTTACGGGTAAGTCTCTTCTTAAAACCGGATCTCAGAGTGAAATTCTCTTTCCCTTTCTGGTTTGGTGTAGATTTATTCAAGATGAGTGAGCAAGAGATGGATATGCTGGACATAGAAGATGATCTAGTGGAGTTGTGCGAGGAGCAGAACGAAGAGCAGCGGAAGAAAATGAGCATTAAACAACAACAACCGCAACATCAGCAGCAACAACAACAGCCACAACATCAGCAACAACAGCAGCAAAAACAACAGCCACGACAACAGCAACAACAGCAGCAACAACGGCAGCAACAAAAACAGCAGCAACAACAACAGAATAACAATCGTCGGAAGCAACGAAACCAGCGTGACCAACGTGACCAACGGAACCAAGATCGGGCACGTGGAATTAGCCTGGTAAATATGTGCATATTTAACTCTAAGGCAAAATACTTATGTCATCTAAATTCACAGGAAACTCGTATGGAAACGTTCGAGCGACTCGCTCGTCGTACAACTGCTCTCGGAAAGAGCGTACGACGAGCAATTGAGGCAGAGCGGTTGCCCGGCCACCGTATGTATGACATTATATTTAATTTGATTTTCATTAATATTCCCTATTTCTTGCAGTCATTTTGGGATACATGAACCGATATAAAAATGTTTGTAAAAATATGGATTATGAGCTTAATAAAGAATGAAATTAATAAATAAAAATTAACCTGTCGTATTCCATTTGATTCAATTCGGCGAGATTCGAAAATATTTGTGTGCGTTTATGTGTGTATGTGGGGGCATATTCTAGAACTAAAGCCACATCGGTTCTTCGGTGATGACTGAACCAATTTTCACTAACCTAGTCTCAAATGAAAGGTATAGTATGCGGCAGGGAGTATCACCCCTCCATTTACACCCCTATATCCTTCCTACAACAAACCACCTCCCTCCCACACCATGGCATGGGTGGGAGGGAGGTGGTTTGTTGTAGGAAGTGTGTCCCCCTCCCCATCCCACTAAAAGCCCACCCACCACCCAGCATTCCAAAACATGTTATCATGTAGACAAAATTGAACTCATGTCTGCTGATTGAATATTATATTTGTATTTTTGAAGTGTGTCAGCCTTGACATGTTGCTCATCAGGTTCGTGGCAGTCGTGCATATGTATATACGTGCCAAGTATGATAAGAATGTGTCATTTCCACATTTATATTGAACATAACCAGCTTTATTAAATGATTGTTTAGATATATGAGAAAGGCACAATTACACCACTAGGTGGATTAAAACAGGTTTTTCAGTTCAATATTACCGTGGCTGTTTTTTTTTTCAAAATTTTAGACCTCGAACTCTTTTAATGAATATAAACAACGCACACATTCTCGTGATTCATAATTGAGAAAGGCACAATTGCACCGCTAGGTGGATTAAAATAGGTTTTTTGTTCAATATTACCGTGGCTGTTTTTTCTTTTTCAAAATTTTAGAACTCGAATAATGATTTATTTTCCTGTATATAGTTGTCATGTGATGTATAATAATAAAATGTAATATATGCATTTAAAAGCTTTTAATGAATATAAACAACGCACACATTCTCGTGATTCATGATTGAGAAAGGCACAATTGCACCACTAGGTGGATTAAAACAGGTTTTTTAGTTCAATATTACCGTGGCTGTTTTTGCTTTTTCAAAATTTTAGAACTCGAATAATGATTTATTTTCCTGTATATAGTTGTCATGTGATGTATAATAATAAAATGTAATATATGCATTTAAAAGCTTTTAATGAATATAAACAACGCACACATTCTCGTGATTCATGATTGAGAAAGGCACAATTGCACCACTAGGTGGATTAAAACAGGTTTTTTAGTTCAATATTACCGTGGCTGTTTTTTCTTTTTCAAAATTTTAGAACTCGAATAATGATTTATTTTCCTGTATATAGTTGTCATGTGATGTATAATAATAAAATGTAATATATGCATTTAAAAGCTTTTAATGAATATAAACAACGCACACATTCTCGTGATTCATGATTGAGAAAGGCACAATTGCACCGCTAGGTGGATTAAAATAGGTTTTTTAGTTCAATATTACCGTGGCTGTTTTTTTCTTTTTCAAAATTTTAGAACTCGAATAATGATTTATTTTCCTGTATATAGTTGTCATGTGATGTATAATAATAAAATGTAATATATGCATTTAAAAGCTTTTAATGAATATAAACAACGCACACATTCTCGTGATTCATGATTGAGAAAGGCACAATTGCACCGCTAGGTGGATTAAAATAGGTTTTTTAGTTCAATATTACCGTGGCTGTTTTTTCTTTTTCAAAATTTTAGAACTCGAATAATGATTTATTTTCCTGTATATAGTTGTCATGTGCCCACCACAGTCGAGCCCTTCCTGCCAGCGACCAGCAGCCGTCCCGGTCCTGTGGTGGAGATGGGACGAGGGGTCTTCCGCAAACCTACCTCAGGCAAGTACAATGCATCTATGAGCTCTTCTTTGCCTCAAAGCTCTTCGATTTCCAGCATTGGTCACCGACGGGCTAAACTGCTGCTATACTACCAAAATGTTGGTGGTATTAATTCAATCGTTGAGCAATACCGTCTTGCAGTCTCCGACAAGAGTTTTGACATCATTGTCTTCGTCGAAACATGGTTGAACGATGACACACTTTCCAGTCAGGTGTTTGGTACTGAATACGAGGTGTTTCGTTGTGACCGGAGCCCTAGCAACAGCCGAAAATCCACCGGAGGCGGCGTATTAGTAGCGGTTAAAACCAGCTTGAAGGCAAGAATCGTCGAGAACACTTCTTGGGATTGTCTAGAGCAGGTTTGGACGATTATCGAGCTTGGCGACCGTAAGTTGTACTTGTGTGCGTTGTATGTTCCACCCGACCGCGCTCGTGATACCGAATACGTTGAAGCACACTGCAGCTCAGTTTTTACTATCCTCGAAGATGCTAACGCTGTTGATGAGATCATGGTACTAGGAGATTTTAATCTTCCTAGCATTTCATGGAAATCTTCCCGTAATGGATTTCTTTATCCGGATTCGGACCATTCCGTTCTCCACCCATGTGCAGTGAGGCTACTTGATAGCTATAGCTTAGCCACGTTAGTACAAATCAATCCTATTGCCAATGAGAACAACCGCCATCTCGATCTTTGTTTTGTCAGCGACCAGGTTTCCGCCACATCAATAGTGACGGCTCCCTTTCCCCTAGTAAAACCAGTGGCACATCATCCTCCACTGATCGCCACGATTGATAGCTCTGTTGTGCATGACTTCGATATATTACCGCTTTCTGTCTCCTACAATTTCCGTAAAGCTGATCATCGCAGTATCGCAGACCTTCTTTCCACTATCGATTGGGAAAATATTCTGGACCCCGAAGATGTCGAAACCGCAGTTCAAACCTTTTCAAACGTTCTGGTGTACGCTATTGACAGGCATGTTCCAAAGAAAGTTCACCATCGACAAACCGGCCCTCCATGGCAAACGAATACTCTGCGACGGCTGAAGTCTATAAAAAGAGCTGCCCTGCGGAGGTTTACCAAGTATCGCACAATATAACTCAGAGACTATTACGTCAGTCTCAACCATGCGTACAAACGAGCCAGTCAACACTGTTTCTATCGATATCAGCAAAATATTCAGCGTAATCTCAAGTCGCATCCTAAACGTTTCTGGAAATATGTGAACGAGCAGCGCAAGGAATCAGGACTGCCGTCGTCTATGACTTTCAATGGGAACACAGCTACTACATCTCGAGACATATGTTCACTTTTCTCGGAAAAATTCGCGAATGTATTCACAGATGAGGCACTAACTATTGAGCAAATCGAACTCGCGGCTAGCAGAGCTCCACTTGTGGGTCACACTCTGGGAGCTATCGATTTTAATGCAACGATGATTACCAGAGCTTCCTCTCGACTTAAGTCATCTTTCAATCCGGGACCCGACGGGCTCCCCTCCGCGATACTGAAAAGGCACATCGAAGTTTTGGTTGCTCCGCTTCTTCAGATCTTTAGAGCATCTATTACTAGAGGTATTTTTCCATCTTGCTGGAAATCAGCGAACATGTTCCCAGTCCATAAAAAGGGCAATAAGCGAGACGTCAATAATTACCGTGGGATAACTTCATTGAGCGCTGTCTCGAAGTTGTTCGAGCTGGTGATTATGGAACCTCTTCAGGCTCACTGCAAGCAGTACCTAAGTGACGATCAACATGGCTTCACGTCCGGGCGGTCAACTGCATCTAACCTGTTATGCTTAACATCCTACATAACAGAGAGTATGGAACGTCGCGCTCAAACTGACGTCGTTTACACCGACTTATCCGCCGCTTTTGATAAGCTAAACCACGATATCACAATAGCAAAAATGGAGAGATTTGGAATAAATGGCAGTGTTTTGCAGTGGTTTCGATCTTACCTCACAGACCGAGAGATAGCGGTTGTCATAGGAGATTGCCAGGGCCCTATATTCACTTCTACGTCAGGAATACCTCAAGGGAGCCACTTGGGACCGTTAATGTTCCTGATTTACTTCAATGATGTACATCTAATTCTGCAGACTCCCCGATTGTCCTTCGCGGATGATCTCAAGATTTATCGCATAATTCGTACAATTGAAGATTGCAGATTTCTCCAACAGCAGCTTCAAGCCTTTGCTGACTGGTGTACCATGAACCGCATGTATGTAAACCCGAAGAAGTGCACGGTAATATCGTTTTCACGGAAAAAGGATTCGATCTATTTTAAGTATCGTCTTCTAGAAACAGAAATCGAACGCGTCAGTCACGTGAAGGACCTGGGAGTGATTCTGGATTCTCAACTTACGTTCAAACAACACGTCTCCTACGCAGTCGGTAAAGCGTCTCGAGCGCTAGGATGCATCTTCAGGATAGCCAAAAATTTTACTGATGTTTATTGTCTCAAATCGCTGTACTGCGCTTTATCCCGATCAATCCTAGAATATTGCCCTGAAGTGTGGAGCCCAAACTACAATAACGGCGTTGAGAGAATTGAAAGCGTACAGCGTCGCTTTTTACGCTTCGCGCTCCGTAGATTGCCGTGGAGAGATCCTGTCCGATTACCTAGCTATGAAAACCGGTGTCAGCTGATTCAACTGGAACCCCTTTATGTTCGAAGAAATACAGCAAGAGCTTTGTTCATCGCCGACACTTTGCAAGGTCATATAGATGCCCCAGCTATATTAGAACAAATTAATATAAACGTCGCACCACGAACATTACGCAACAACATTATGCTTCGATTACCGTTCAGACGCACTAATTATAGTATGCATGGAGCCATCACTGGTCTACAAAGGATTTTCAACCAGGTTGCTTCAGCTTTCGATTTCAACGTGTCTAGACAAACTCTGCGTCAGCGATTTTCCAGACTTTTTAATCACATTTGACTTTTTTACCGTTTTTGTGAATTATTGTATGACCACTATTTGTGTATATGACTTGAATGTTAGTAATAAGTTTATTATTAAGACCAACATCATTGGGGCTTTGGTATGCCTGTTGGTGTATAAGACTAATAAAGAATAAAGAATAACATTACGCCTTATTATTGTTAATGGGGTTCCAGTTCAGCCGGAATTTAAATTTCAGGTTGCTTTGACGCAGAAAAAGATAACGGTCGCCTAGCAATAAATAAAACAAACTGTTTCGTTGCATCGGCCAGATAGGTAGTGTTTTTCTACGAACCGGTGATTTTTGCAACTTTAAGAAGGTTACGGGTAAGTCTCTTCTTAAAACCGGATCTCAGAGTGAAATTCTCTTTCCCTTTCTGGTTTGGTGTAGATTTATTCAAGATGAGTGAGCAAGAGATGGATATGCTGGACATAGAAGATGATCTAGTGGAGTTGTGCGAGGAGCAGAACGAAGAGCAGCGGAAGAAAATGAGCATTAAACAACAACAACCGCAACATCAGCAGCAACAACAACAGCCACAACATCAGCAACAACAGCAGCAAAAACAACAGCCACGACAACAGCAACAACAGCAGCAACAACGGCAGCAACAAAAACAGCAGCAACAACAACAGAATAACAATCGTCGGAAGCAACGAAACCAGCGTGACCAACGTGACCAACGGAACCAAGATCGGGCACGTGGAATTAGCCTGGTAAATATGTGCATATTTAACTCTAAGGCAAAATACTTATGTCATCTAAATTCACAGGAAACTCGTATGGAAACGTTCGAGCGACTCGCTCGTCGTACAACTGCTCTCGGAAAGAGCGTACGACGAGCAATTGAGGCAGAGCGGTTGCCCGGCCACCGTATGTATGACATTATATTTAATTTGATTTTCATTAATATTCCCTATTTCTTGCAGTCATTTTGGGATACATGAACCGATATAAAAATGTTTGTAAAAATATGGATTATGAGCTTAATAAAGAATGAAATTAATAAATAAAAATTAACCTGTCGTATTCCATTTGATTCAATTCGGCGAGATTCGAAAATATTTGTGTGCGTTTATGTGTGTATGTGGGGGCATATTCTAGAACTAAAGCCACATCGGTTCTTCGGTGATGACTGAACCAATTTTCACTAACCTAGTCTCAAATGAAAGGTATAGTATGCGGCAGGGAGTATCACCCCTCCATTTACACCCCTATCTCCTTCCTACAACAAACCACCTCCCTCCCACACCATGGCATGGGTGGGAGGGAGGTGGTTTGTTGTAGGAAGTGTGTCCCCCTCCCCATCCCACTAAAAGCCCACCCACCACCCAGCATTCCAAAACATGTTATCATGTAGACAAAATTGAACTCATGTCTGCTGATTGAATATTATATTTGTATTTTTGAAGTGTGTCAGCCTTGACATGTTGCTCATCAGGTTCGTGGCAGTCGTGCATATGTATATACGTGCCAAGTATGATAAGAATGTGTCATTTCCACATTTATATTGAACATAACCAGCTTTATTAAATGATTGTTTAGATATATGAGAAAGGCACAATTACACCACTAGGTGGATTAAAACAGGTTTTTCAGTTCAATATTACCGTGGCTGTTTTTTTTTTCAAAATTTTAGACCTCGAACTCTTTTAATGAATATAAACAACGCACACATTCTCGTGATTCATAATTGAGAAAGGCACAATTGCACCGCTAGGTGGATTAAAATAGGTTTTTTGTTCAATATTACCGTGGCTGTTTTTTCTTTTTCAAAATTTTAGAACTCGAATAATGATTTATTTTCCTGTATATAGTTGTCATGTGATGTATAATAATAAAATGTAATATATGCATTTAAAAGCTTTTAATGAATATAAACAACGCACACATTCTCGTGATTCATGATTGAGAAAGGCACAATTGCACCGCTAGGTGGATTAAAATAGGTTTTTTAGTTCAATATTACCGTGGCTGTTTTTTTCTTTTTCAAAATTTTAGAACTCGAATAATGATTTATTTTCCTGTATATAGTTGTCATGTGATGTATAATAATAAAATGTAATATATGCATTTAAAAGCTTTTAATGAATATAAACAACGCACACATTCTCGTGATTCATGATTGAGAAAGGCACAATTGCACCGCTAGGTGGATTAAAATAGGTTTTTTAGTTCAATATTACCGTGGCTGTTTTTTCTTTTTCAAAATTTTAGAACTCGAATAATGATTTATTTTCCTGTATATAGTTGTCATGTGATGTATAATAATAAAATGTAATATATGCATTTAAAAGCTTTTAATGAATATAAACAACGCACACATTCTCGTGATTCATGATTGAGAAAGGCACAATTGCACCGCTAGGTGGATTAAAATAGGTTTTTTAGTTCAATATTACCGTGGCTGTTTTTTCTTTTTCAAAATTTTAGAACTCGAATAATGATTTATTTTCCTGTATATAGTTGTCATGTGATGTATAATAATAAAATGTAATATATGCATTTAAAAGCTTTTAATGAATATAAACAACGCACACATTCTCGTGATTCATGATTGAGAAAGGCACAATTGCACCGCTAGGTGGATTAAAATAGGTTTTTAATTATTCGAGTTGTTTGAAACACCCAAGGAACATCAATTTGAAAGAACAATGTGATCAATGGACTAATTCGCTATGGACGTGTGTGACAAAGATCTATTTTGCGGAGAGTACAGTCGCAATGAGACGAGAAGGTATTTATGGAACATTGTTGTGTACCATTACATTGTATGATTGATAGATTATAGTGAAGACCCGATTTTATCAGCCCACAATTTTGTCAGCCTCATATGAAAATTTATAGTTGGTAGTTTGATGAGCTCTAGCTGACGAACCAAGTCGAAGTCGAGTAAATTTTTTCTTGCGCATATTTTTCTTATCTTAGAGATCCTTAATATGAAAAAATCCAAATTTTAATTTTATTTTAAATTTTGCGCTGTCTGACCCTATTAATCGAAATTTAAACTAAATGATCGGAGAGGGTTATGAAGCTATATCTACACAGAAAAAAATATTTTGTAATTTTAAGTTTATTTTCATGCACATATTTGGAGCATGAATATAAATGTAAAATTAAGTCCCACCACAAATACACACGACTTGTCGTGCTTTCTTCAACGAATTTTACTATAATTTTACACGTGGATTGAAAATTACAGTTTCTTTAAACAGAAAACCAATGCACTTCAATGTATTTTTACTCGAATACTGCTGTAAAATGAATGACATGTAATATTACACGAATGAAAGTGTAAAATTGTATGCTGTTTGATGCTCCAATTGATTTTAGCGTAATTTTCAATCAAATTTTTTATTCAATCGTTGTATGTTTACATTCGTATTGATTTACATGTCGAAGAAGAATATTTTAAGAAAGAAAAATATATGTCCCGATTTTGGCAAAATTTCCGTTTTAACAGCCTAAAATCCACCAAAGGGCTGTTACAAAAGGGGCTTCACTGTATTAGAATTGTCTAAAGTTGATGCAAGTTATTATGAAAATTCTGCTAGTTAACTTGAGTGCTTATGCTACAGAATTTGCGTAGTTAAAGGCTGATGAAGTATTATCTCTGATAGTCGACACTAAGCTAACAAGGCATCAATACTTATTAATTTGTGCATAAGTAGTACAAAGGCGTCTTTTAATATTTGGCTAGATTATAACAGAAGCGTTTTTTCTAAAGATACTTCTAGTTTTCCGATCTGTATACTTCACATCCTTGCTCTCACTGGAGTACTATGGCTCTAAATTTTCATAACTTTCTCTACCCAGTAATCTCTAGCTAATTAAATGTCGTTAAAATGTAAAAAAGTGTTATACCTAAATCGAAAATACAGCTAAGAAATCAACCGAATTGAGGCTAGCCTAAACAAAAAAATAATAAAATCGTCGATTAAAACCAACAAACGATACCGAGTTGACAGCTGAAAGTCATAGTAAGAATGTGGATAGATTCTCTCATCTAATATAAAATTTGTAGTAAAAAAAGTTACAGTTCACTAAAATACGGTGAAATCTAAACCGCAAGAACCGAATTGACGATAATGAAATCGGATAGTTTATTTATGTTCTCATTCGTATTCACTATCAGCTATTGGCAAAACTATATCATAAAATGTGTGACAAAATCAATTTATCATTATAAGATGAATTGATCTGATCTTTTCGATATCAAATTTGAGCTGAGCGACTCTAAATTCACTTGTAATATATGGCTATAGGACGAGATTCTTCAAAAATGTATAGGTCAAAGGGGAGGGAGAGGGGTAGAAAGAGATGGTGTGAGGGGAAGTTGAGAGGGGGCTGATGGAGTATTCAACACCCAACCGCATATTATACCCACCATTTGAGATTTGGTTTATGAAAATCGGTTCAGTCATCACCGAGTAATCGATGTGACTAATTCTGGAATACGTCCAGAACCCGAAAATTTCGGAACTGTCGATAGTGGACATTATATTCAAAGAATCTTTGATTGGCCAGCAGTGATCTAGACTTGTAAATAGAAATGATGTGATCTAGACTTGCAAATAGAAATGGATTTTTAACCTTTGAAGTATTACGATTGTACCGGTTTATATGGGAAATTCCCATGTGGTCGCAAAAAAACAACCTGTAACTTCGGAACCACATGCCAGATACGAATGAAATTCAATAACTGTCCATGGGAGTATTGTATCTTTCATTTAAAACCAAGTTTATAAAAATCGGTCAAGAATTCCCTGAGAAAAAGGTGTGAATTCCCTGAGAAAAACTTACGAACTTGGAAAGTACCTGGGGGCATCAAGAACCGTCATAGGTGGCCAATGTGGTCAAAGCTGCTCAGAATGATCATTAGTGATCTAGACCCCCAAATCCGAGTTACTTTCCACCCTGTTTGATATGTGTTAGACCATTTGGACATCATGGTGTTACCATTTTATATGGGAATTTGCTGAGTGACCGCACTCTTCAACCCGTAACTCCGGAACCGGAAGTCCGATCGACAAAAAATTTAATAGTAGCTTATGGGAGCGTTATACCTTTCTTTTTAAATCAAGTTTGAGCGATTCGGTTCAGCCATATCTGAGAAAAGTGAGTGAGTTTTGAAAACACACACACACACATACACACACATACAGATATACAGACATTTGTCAATTTCGACGATCTGAATCGAATGGTATATGAGACTCGGCCTTCCGGGCCTCGGTTAAAAAGTCGGTTTTCAGAGTGACTGCATATCCTTTTTTATGAGAAAGGCAAAAAACAATCCAAATAATAGGTTCTTTACACTGGTTCAATGGAAATTACCTTCACCGTGGTTACGTAAGTTAACCTACTTCAAACGTTATCAAAAAATTGAGTAAAATTCTATTCAGGTAGTTTTTCGTATTCTTGCACAATACGTTCATAAACATCCAATAGATGTAGACTTTTGTTGGAATCTTGCGAAATAATGCGCTGCGCGGAACTTGAACCACCTGTGCGCGGAATTTGAATCAGTGCAATATATGATGGCCGGAATTTGGTGCAACAGCACATATTTCATTTTTGCAATTTTTGTGTAATTCTGTTAAAATTTTCCTGTTATTATAACTTTCTATAGTTTCCATAGATAAAATTGCTAGCCAGTGGGACCAATTGCATAACTTCAAGAATTTGGATAGATTTTTCATAATGAATTTAGGTTTACACATGCCTTAGGTGCACGGAATTATGTGCCTTGACGGTATGCGTATAACGATTTTTAGCTTCTTTCCATTTTATTGTATTCGGATCTAAACAAAACTGATTAAGTATTTTTGAATCCCGATTTGAAAAATCCCATAAATAAAGTTCTTGGGCGGTTGTTATGTGATGTCCATGCAAACCCGCTCTCGCAGCGTTTCGTTTCAATGCTACTTCCAAAGCATCACAAGCACCATTTCCATGATAAGTTGCAAAAAAATCCATTCGACATCAAAACCCATTTTTTACATGTTGCGCAAATTAAATGCAGTACAGTAATGTTTCGATTATATCACGCTTATATATTCATATATGTATACATGAATCTGTGTGCATATATATATATATATATATATATATATATATATATATATATATATATATATATATATATATATATATATATATATATATATATATATATATATATATATATATATATATATATATATATATATATATATATATATATATATATATATATATATATATATATATATAGGCGTGATATAATCGAAACATTACTGTAATTTCATTTTTGTATTGGCTTCCTGAACCATCTGAGAAAAAGGAGATCTGCGACATGATTATGTTTAGTAATGTCAGTAATAGAAATAAAACTAGTAAATTCAAATCTTTCGATTGCTTGTTCTTAAAATTGACAGCATATGGGTGATTAATTGGGCGTTTACCAATCGATTTGCAATAACTAATGTTTTCTTGAAAGATTGACCGATTGCGCACACTATCCCCTCAAACAGTTTTTTTGCGATCTCGTATCAGATCCGAATTTGACCAACGCATATTCTACAATTCACACACCGATTAAGCAAACATAGTTGATAGTCTCACTTAAATAAAGATATATGATGAAAGATACTATACAGCGGATCCATAAAAATAATAAATTTACTTGTTTTAATTAAGTGTTATTACTAACAAAAATCTAATTATTTGGAATACATTTTTTTTTTTCAAAATAGCGCTCCCTAGCACAATATTAGAAATTTTCTCAAATATTCCATTAAAAAATTCGTTCGATTAATAAGCCCGATTCGTACTAAGCCTCCCAAAGTCGTTTCGTGGTATTTATAAAATACTCGCAATTAAAATAGAAACTTTACCTGGAGAATTGCTTATATTTGTGTTTAAACGAAACCTATACGTGCCAGATTTACGAATATAGTCGCTCAGTGTAACCCTGATATATACGATCATAAAAATGATATAGTTTAACGATTGATTTAATTTACCATATCGCTTTATTGATAAAATCTCACAGTTTTACTTTAAATGAAAATAATTGGAATTTTATGCAACTGCGCATGCAAGTCTCGTCATTTTGTGAATAATGGTTTGGTAATTTGTATCAAGTCTGGAATGACGTCTAACATAAAATTCATATTTATTGCTGTGTAAAAGTACGATACAGTGTCCAGGATTTTGATAACGAAATATGATCCTTAAATCATATGTGTCATACAGTCCAGTACTTCATGACGCATATTCGTTTTCATAAAGTCACAGACTTTATGAAACATCCCCATGTTATTACGCAGTTCTTATGCAACATTACATTCGAAACTATGAGTTTGCGATTTATTTCCAGACCTTGCAACACAATAACTTTACATCATACAACACAATAATTTTACATCATAACATTCATATGCATTATAGGATCCCAGACATACTGACGCAGTATCGTTTCGGACTTGCAACAAGAACGATTTCGGATCTTTTGACACATTCCTACTTTCGGATATTATAATACATGCTTGTGCGTCATAATGTCCCGTACGTTGCGACGCATTCCATTCGGACGTTATAACCGCGGATGCAATAACACGACTCAGTCCTTTGACCCTCGCGTAGACAGTCAATTTACGGAACGCATAATTGATGCATATTCTATGATATTGAGACGGAACGAATATGCAAACAACGGCGGTATATATGCTTTTGAATATAAAGAAAATTTAGCATTGCAAACAGTTTGTGAAAGCACGTGTTGTAAAACTTTGAAAATACGAAACACCATGCGCTTCCTCCGGTAAGGATTTCAATGGAGATGCTTGGTTGTTAGTTTCGCTTTGTTGTTTTGCGAATAACTAACTAACTATTCACCACCAAACCAAAAAAATTGCATATTCATGACCACCAAACGATTTTCTATCGATCTGAATAGATTTGGTAGTGAAATAATGAGGTTTCATTTCATTCCGGCCAACTTCACGTTAATTTTTTAATATTTTTTACATTTCTTACAAAAGAAATGTATAGGATTCGCTCAAACTTTGAAAACTTTTTCCGAGACCCGGAGGGCCGAGTCTCATATACCAATCGACTCAGCTCGACAAATTGAGACAATGTCTGTATGTGTGTGTGTATGTGTGTATGTATGTATGTACAAAATGTCATGTAATTATCTCAGCAATGGCTGAACTGATCTTAATGAAATTAGTTTCAAATGAAAGGCCTAACGTTGCCATTTGACACTATTATTTTTGATTTTCGATATGTTGTTTACTTTCTGAGATATGGGCAATTTTGTGAAAAAACAGCAGATTTTTTGGAAATAGCTTCCGAACATTACAATATCGTACCACAAACTGCACCAAAATACAAAGCTTGTAAAAATACCTTTCTAACAAGCTATGGATTGTCAAAATCCGTGTACGAGCGGCGGAGATATTAAACATTTTGTATTTTTAGTCCTCGCTTACCAATTTCCACTAATTAAAAACGAGATTGTTTCATACAGAGTATTGCTTTACTGGTATTTTAGGGGCAAAACTAAACCGATTTTGAATATCGGGGTATGAAAACACATCTACGTGATTCAAGGAATTCGATGTTGAGAACATTTTGTGAATTACCTTTATAATAAATTAACTATTTTTCAAAAAGCAATATATAAGTTCACTTCAAAGACAAAATAATGTGTTGATAAAGAAACAGTGAGTTCTAGTATTTATTCCTTGGATTAGGCATTGCGTTCAATCATGAAGTAAATGTTGGATGGTATATCAATACACAGATCAAAAAGCAATTCACCTAGTAGTGAGATAAAAGATTTCTCATATAATTATACTCGTGGCGTCACCGAAAGCAACTGTATGTTTGAAGCCCAAAAATCTAGCGAAAATTTAGCTCTTTGCAAGATTTAGGTTATACTGGTTATGGTGCAAAAATTACTACTTACATTACTTATGATAGGAATGTAAGAAATCAATATATCATAATAATATACCTATAAAAAACATGTCACTGCATTAACCATCATTTGCCATTCGTCACACACCCCCATCTCTCTCTCTCTGTCTCTCTTTCTCTCTGTCTCTCTTCTATCGCATCTATCTAGTTATTTATGTATCCATTTCTAAGTTGTGTGATAAGATCTTCTACCAATCTGAAATATTTATTAATTGTAATTGCGAAGGTTTGAGAAAACAAAACTATTTTTTGTCTGCTGCTACATCAACTCAACTTTAATTCAATTGTATTCAAAGCCTGTATCTATACTTTAATTAAGGAAATTCATGGCTATATCAGAAAAATATTTGGCTTAACTGGGTAATATGAAAGTTTGACGATGAAAATTTTCAAATGAAACATTCCACGTGCGATATTTAAACTATTCGTATCTCTATTGAATTTTGAATGAAATATATGCTCAAAGACTGAAAGCTGAAGCCAGCAGGATTGGATTTGCCATCAACGTTTCGAAGACAAAATACATGAGAGGAAGAGGTTCTAGAGACGACAATGTGAACCTCCCACCCGAGTTCGGATTGACGGTGACGAAATCGAGATGGTCGACGAATTCATGTATTTGGGCTCACTGGTAACCGACGACAATGATAGCAGCAGAGAAATTCAGAGACGGATCTTGGCGGGAAATCGTGCCTACTTTGGACTCCGGAGGACGCTCCGGTCGAACAAAATTCGACGCCGCGCGAAGTTGATTATCTACAAGGCGCTGATTGCATCGGCGGTCCTCTGCGGCCACAAGACCTGGACTATGCTCGTTGAGGACCAACGCGCCCTTGGAGTTTTCGAACGAAAGGTGTTGCGTACCATCTATGGTGGCGTGCAGGTGGAAGACGGAACTCTTCTAACTTATCGCCGTCTATATCTGGATATACTGAGTAGTTTGAACCATTTCTTTTTCACAGTATTGGTCTGTATAGGACTTATTTATCCATATTTCCTGCACGAGAATTCCGAACGAAACAATGTGAAAGCTATAAGGATGAATGGAAAGAGACTGCATTGCAATCAGCTGAATGCACGGCTTTTATGCTATCGACATAGCCTAGACATTTCACACTATTTACTTCAATGCAAATAAAAACTTTGAAATATCTACCTGGCTCATTCACGAATCGCATTCTCCCTGTCGATCTCAGTTCAAGGGGTTTGAAAGCACATGTGACCTTGTCTCACTTTACTATATTCGATTGCGCGTTAAAATACTGGACCAGTAAATTCTATTCTGTACATAAATCTTTTTTCAGAAATATGTGACCAAAAAGTAAACTTCGAATTCCAAAGCAAATTGAACGTTCCAGGTTCCTGATAACTAATTAAGGTCCAACAATAAAGTAGAAACACCAGATAATCTTAAAACGACGCCGTCAAATAAAGAAGCATGAAAACAAAAAGAATAAAACAAAAAAAAAGATGGAAGCGCTAGAAAGTCCATTGCATAGTTATTAGCCTTTTCTCAGAAGATGGGATTTTCAAAAACATTTCAAAACTTTCTGATGCAATGGTTCTCAAATTCGTACAATCCGGTTTATTTATTTTCTTTACTCAAAAATGTTTTAGCTTCCAATGTATGACCATTTCATTTTAATTAATTATTTCATTCAGCATATTTTTATTCGTTTTGTTCATCTGCGTTCATTTAACTTATTTTATTCGTTTCATTCTTTGGATTCACTCTGATCAGTTTATTCTTTTTGTGCATTTTACTCATATCAGTTGTTCAGTTTTGTTCAGTTTCTTCATGTTAATAATCTAAGTACTTTTATAGTTTTAATCATTTTATCCAAATAATTTATTTTATTCAATTTATTTCTTTATATTAATTTATAACCTTTTACTATTGTTTAATGTTTCATTTTAATCAATGCATTTTATTCTGCTCATTTTCTTCATTTTATTCAGTTTATCACTTCAGCTCATTTTGTTTATTTGATTAGTTTGTTTTATTTATGCATTTCATTTATTTTTTACTTTATTGTTCATCCATTCTTTTTATTCATTCGATCCATTTCATTAATTTGGTCTCCATTGTATTCACTGGATGAATTAAATCAATATAATTCATTTGATTCATTTGATTCATTTAATTCATTTGATTCATTTTATTCATTTGATTCATTTGATTCATTTGATTCATTTGATTCATTTGATTCATTTGATTCATTTGATTCATTTGATTCATTTGATTCATTTGATTCATTTTATTCATATCTTTAATTTTATGCATTTCATGTTCAGTCATTCGTTTTATTTCATTCACTTTGTTCCATTAATCTCATTACTATTTCTAAATATAATCTTAATTTTTATTTAATAAGCTAATCTAATTGGATTCGAGTATTTTATAATTTTGATTTTCATTAATTTTTCTACTCATTTTATGAATTTAAAAACCTATTACTTCATTTTTAGCTTTACTTTCTATTTCGTTCGTTTTGTTGATTTTCTATAATTGATTCAGGTTATTCGAGATTTTATTCGTGCAAGACTAGAAACTGTTTTCGTCCTACCTCTAGTTGGGTGCCTACTTCTCGTGAGTTCTGCAAACTAATCCAATAGTGAAATGTGTAAGAAATGTCTCATCTCACTGCTAGGTGGATTAAATCGGTTTTTAATTAATTACCCGCCCACCACCAAACGTTAAAACCGACTACCAATCACCACCAAACGATTAAAATTTAGTTCATCGAATTTACGCGAGTTTTCCGGCCAACTTCACATAGGTATAATAATTAGCAACAAGAAAAATGTCACCAAGATAGCGTCAAAACCCGTTTTAACTGGTAGTGGGAACGTTGCATATCATTGTAATTTATCAAATAATTTCATTTTTTCAACCATTAATCGATCAAGAAATACTAAACCTAAAGATTGTTTACCTATGTTCATTAGTACATTATTAAAATGTAATTGGAAAATGAAATTTCTTATTTCGTGAGGAAACTGTATATTTCCATTGGCGAGCGTGGGCTTCATCATCACAGCTCTCAATATGGAGCTTTCCTTTTGAATATATTTTCTGGGCAGACCAGCCTATTTTTACTAAATGGATCAGCTAAATAATGCCAATCAGCTAGTGAGATACTTGATTAATTGAAATAATAGATTATCCTTAAATGACCTTCAATAAATTATGTTTTAATGTGGAGGGTGTATAGCAAATTGTATCATATAGGAACAGTAGAGTGAGCCATAACGTGAGTCGATAGTTGTGATAGATAAAATTCCTTTGCACGCTCTTGAAAATAGTTACATTTTTAATGTCACCGTGGTCGTGTCCTGTGCCCAACCCTTTAATTTTTTAGACGTATATCATAGTTCTTTGGATGACAAAGGGGCAGTGCTAGCAACACTCGTTGCTTGGTCGAATTGTACGGACCAATCATAACGCAAATAACAATTGCTTTCACAAAATCTACTATTTATTATTTCTATTCCTTTTACACATTGCTCATTTGACGGAATTAGTTACAAAATTGTTGTGCATATTTCCAATCAGATAGAGCAAATATCTATTTCTTGCTCTATAGAACGGCAGATATTATTGTTGAAAATCGGGTAAAATTACAGCCGAAAATTTTGAAACGGAACATCTACAATGAAACGCTAGAAGTATTATACTTCAAAACAAAATTTTTTGCGCCGGAAATAATTCCCTTCCAACCACTAAATGTATGATCAACTATATGGATCCTTCCAGTCTATTTGCAACCATCAAACACATCGGTCACGATACTCAGTGTTCTCCTGCTTCTGTCCGAGCCAGTGCAAAGCAAACGAAAAACAACCTGTTTTAATCCACCTAGTGGTGCAATTGTGCCTTTCTCAATCATGAATCACGAGAATGTGTGCGTTGTTTATATTCATTAAAAGCTTTTAAATGCATATATTACATTTTATTATTATACATCACATGACAACTATATACAGGAAAATAAATCATTATTCGAGTTCTAAAATTTTGAAAAAGAAAAAACAGCCACGGTAATATTGAACTAAAAAACCTGTTTTAATCCACCTAGTGGTGTAATTGTGCCTTTCTCATATATCTAAACAATCATTTAATAAAGCTGGTTATGTTCAATATAAATGTGGAAATGACACATTCTTATCATACTTGGCACGTATATACATATGCACGACTGCCACGAACCTGATGAGCAACATGTCAAGGCTGACACACTTCAAAAATACAAATATAATATTCAATCAGCAGACATGAGTTCAATTTTGTCTACATGATAACATGTTTTGGAATGCTGGGTGGTGGGTGGGCTTTTAGTGGGATGGGGAGGGGGACACACTTCCTACAACAAACCACCTCCCTCCCACCCATGCCATGGTGTGGGAGGGAGGTGGTTTGTTGTAGGAAGGAGATAGGGGTGTAAATGGAGGGGTGATACTCCCTGCCGCATACTATACCTTTCATTTGAGACTAGGTTAGTGAAAATTGGTTCAGTCATCACCGAAGAACCGATGTGGCTTTAGTTCTAGAATATGCCCCCACATACACACATAAACGCACACAAATATTTTCGAATCTCGCCGAATTGAATCAAATGGAATACGACAGGTTAATCTTTATTTATTAATTTCATTCTTTATTAAGCTCATAATCCATATTTTTACAAACATTTTTATATCGGTTCATGTATCCCAAAATGACTGCAAGAAATAGGGAATATTAATGAAAATCAAATTAAATATAATGTCATACATACGGTGGCCGGGCAACCGCTCTGCCTCAATTGCTCGTCGTACGCTCTTTCCGAGAGCAGTTGTACGACGAGCGAGTCGCTCGAACGTTTCCATACGAGTTTCCTGTGAATTTAGATGACATAAGTATTTTGCCTTAGAGTTAAATATGCACATATTTACCAGGCTAATTCCACGTGCCCGATCTTGGTTCCGTTGGTCACGTTGGTCACGCTGGTTTCGTTGCTTCCGACGATTGTTATTCTGTTGTTGTTGCTGCTGTTTTTGTTGCTGCCGTTGTTGCTGCTGTTGTTGCTGTTGTCGTGGCTGTTGTTTTTGCTGCTGTTGTTGCTGATGTTGTGGCTGTTGTTGTTGCTGCTGATGTTGCGGTTGTTGTTGTTTAATGCTCATTTTCTTCCGCTGCTCTTCGTTCTGCTCCTCGCACAACTCCACTAGATCATCTTCTATGTCCAGCATATCCATCTCTTGCTCACTCATCTTGAATAAATCTACACCAAACCAGAAAGGGAAAGAGAATTTCACTCTGAGATCCGGTTTTAAGAAGAGACTTACCCGTAACCTTCTTAAAGTTGCAAAAATCACCGGTTCGTAGAAAAACACTACCTATCTGGCCGATGCAACGAAACAGTTTGTTTTATTTATTGCTAGGCGACCGTTATCTTTTTCTGCGTCAAAGCAACCTGAAATTTAAATTCCGGCTGAACTGGAACCCCATTAACAATAATAAGGCGTAATGTTATTCTTTATTCTTTATTAGTCTTATACACCAACAGGCATACCAAAGCCCCAATGATGTTGGTCTTAATAATAAACTTATTACTAACATTCAAGTCATATACACAAATAGTGGTCATACAATAATTCACAAAAACGGTAAAAAAGTCAAATGTGATTAAAAAGTCTGGAAAATCGCTGACGCAGAGTTTGTCTAGACACGTTGAAATCGAAAGCTGAAGCAACCTGGTTGAAAATCCTTTGTAGACCAGTGATGGCTCCATGCATACTATAATTAGTGCGTCTGAACGGTAATCGAAGCATAATGTTGTTGCGTAATGTTCGTGGTGCGACGTTTATATTAATTTGTTCTAATATAGCTGGGGCATCTATATGACCTTGCAAAGTGTCGGCGATGAACAAAGCTCTTGCTGTATTTCTTCGAACATAAAGGGGTTCCAGTTGAATCAGCTGACACCGGTTTTCATAGCTAGGTAATCGGACAGGATCTCTCCACGGCAATCTACGGAGCGCGAAGCGTAAAAAGCGACGCTGTACGCTTTCAATTCTCTCAACGCCGTTATTGTAGTTTGGGCTCCACACTTCAGGGCAATATTCTAGGATTGATCGGGATAAAGCGCAGTACAGCGATTTGAGACAATAAACATCAGTAAAATTTTTGGCTATCCTGAAGATGCATCCTAGCGCTCGAGACGCTTTACCGACTGCGTAGGAGACGTGTTGTTTGAACGTAAGTTGAGAATCCAGAATCACTCCCAGGTCCTTCACGTGACTGACGCGTTCGATTTCTGTTTCTAGAAGACGATACTTAAAATAGATCGAATCCTTTTTCCGTGAAAACGATATTACCGTGCACTTCTTCGGGTTTACATACATGCGGTTCATGGTACACCAGTCAGCAAAGGCTTGAAGCTGCTGTTGGAGAAATCTGCAATCTTCAATTGTACGAATTATGCGATAAATCTTGAGATCATCCGCGAAGGACAATCGGGGAGTCTGCAGAATTAGATGTACATCATTGAAGTAAATCAGGAACATTAACGGTCCCAAGTGGCTCCCTTGAGGTATTCCTGACGTAGAAGTGAATATAGGGCCCTGGCAATCTCCTATGACAACCGCTATCTCTCGGTCTGTGAGGTAAGATCGAAACCACTGCAAAACACTGCCATTTATTCCAAATCTCTCCATTTTTGCTATTGTGATATCGTGGTTTAGCTTATCAAAAGCGGCGGATAAGTCGGTGTAAACGACGTCAGTTTGAGCGCGACGTTCCATACTCTCTGTTATGTAGGATGTTAAGCATAACAGGTTAGATGCAGTTGACCGCCCGGACGTGAAGCCATGTTGATCGTCACTTAGGTACTGCTTGCAGTGAGCCTGAAGAGGTTCCATAATCACCAGCTCGAACAACTTCGAGACAGCGCTCAATGAAGTTATCCCACGGTAATTATTGACGTCTCGCTTATTGCCCTTTTTATGGACTGGGAACATGTTCGCTGATTTCCAGCAAGATGGAAAAATACCTCTAGTAATAGATGCTCTAAAGATCTGAAGAAGCGGAGCAACCAAAACTTCGATGTGCCTTTTCAGTATCGCGGAGGGGAGCCCGTCGGGTCCCGGATTGAAAGATGACTTAAGTCGAGAGGAAGCTCTGGTAATCATCGTTGCATTAAAATCGATAGCTCCCAGAGTGTGACCCACAAGTGGAGCTCTGCTAGCCGCGAGTTCGATTTGCTCAATAGTTAGTGCCTCATCTGTGAATACATTCGCGAATTTTTCCGAGAAAAGTGAACATATGTCTCGAGATGTAGTAGCTGTGTTCCCATTGAAAGTCATAGACGACGGCAGTCCTGATTCCTTGCGCTGCTCGTTCACATATTTCCAGAAACGTTTAGGATGCGACTTGAGATTACGCTGAATATTTTGCTGATATCGATAGAAACAGTGTTGACTGGCTCGTTTGTACGCATGGTTGAGACTGACGTAATAGTCTCTGAGTGATATTGTGCGATACTTGGTAAACCTCCGCAGGGCAGCTCTTTTTATAGACTTCAGCCGTCGCAGAGTATTCGTTTGCCATGGAGGGCCGGTTTGTCGATGGTGAACTTTCTTTGGAACATGCCTGTCAATAGCGTACACCAGAACGTTTGAAAAGGTTTGAACTGCGGTTTCGACATCTTCGGGGTCCAGAATATTTTCCCAATCGATAGTGGAAAGAAGGTCTGCGATACTGCGATGATCAGCTTTACGGAAATTGTAGGAGACAGAAAGCGGTAATATATCGAAGTCATGCACAACAGAGCTATCAATCGTGGCGATCAGTGGAGGATGATGTGCCACTGGTTTTACTAGGGGAAAGGGAGCCGTCACTATTGATGTGGCGGAAACCTGGTCGCTGACAAAACAAAGATCGAGATGGCGGTTGTTCTCATTGGCAATAGGATTGATTTGTACTAACGTGGCTAAGCTATAGCTATCAAGTAGCCTCACTGCACATGGGTGGAGAACGGAATGGTCCGAATCCGGATAAAGAAATCCATTACGGGAAGATTTCCATGAAATGCTAGGAAGATTAAAATCTCCTAGTACCATGATCTCATCAACAGCGTTAGCATCTTCGAGGATAGTAAAAACTGAGCTGCAGTGTGCTTCAACGTATTCGGTATCACGAGCGCGGTCGGGTGGAACATACAACGCACACAAGTACAACTTACGGTCGCCAAGCTCGATAATCGTCCAAACCTGCTCTAGACAATCCCAAGAAGTGTTCTCGACGATTCTTGCCTTCAAGCTGGTTTTAACCGCTACTAATACGCCGCCTCCGGTGGATTTTCGGCTGTTGCTAGGGCTCCGGTCACAACGAAACACCTCGTATTCAGTACCAAACACCTGACTGGAAAGTGTGTCATCGTTCAACCATGTTTCGACGAAGACAATGATGTCAAAACTCTTGTCGGAGACTGCAAGACGGTATTGCTCAACGATTGAATTAATACCACCAACATTTTGGTAGTATAGCAGCAGTTTAGCCCGTCGTTGACCAATGCTGGAAATCGAAGAGCTTTGAGGCAAAGAAGAGCTCATAGATGTATTGTACTTGCCTGAGGTAGGTTTGCGGAAGACCCCTCGTCCCATCTCCACCACAGGACCGGGACGGCTGCTGGTCGCTGGCAGGAAGGGCTCGACTGTGGTGGGGGGACTAAGGGCTTCCTCACGGCTGGCGGCAAGTGTGCGTCCCGGTGACCGAAGAGATATTACGTGGGATGTGTGCAATGCAGCTGAACTAGGTGTCTCTCGTAAACAGCTGCGCTTCGCAGGCAGGAAGAACGGCGTCTGGTGCTGATACGGTACAATTAACGGAGAACTGGAATCGGGGAACATTTTAGCGCTTGAATTATTCAGAAAGGATGGGTACTTGCCGCAGAGGGAAGTTTGGAAGACCCTTTCTCCACTCCCGCACACAGGACCGGGACGACTGGTGAACGTTGGCTGCAGTAGCTGGACTGTGGCGGGGGGATCGAGGGCTTCCATAATACAAGCTGCGGTGCATCCCAGTAGCCCGTTAGCGAAATCTATCCTGCTTTGGCTGGTCAAAATTAAATTCCCGAACGAGTACTCCAGTCGGCCAAGTGGACGCTTTGAGTGCAGTGTCCTTTAGTTCGCTCGGAAGCTCAACTCGGAAAGAAACGAAGTTGAGTTTCGTGAGGTCGGTGTCCTTCTTGACCAACAAAACTGCTTTGGGTGCATCGCTTATTCCAAGGCATTCTTGGGTCATGGCGACGATTTCCTCCACTGTATGGCTCGGGTCAAGACGGCTCAAATAGACCCAAAATTGCTCCCGCTCATCCGCAACTGTTCTGATTTCCCGCTGAATGGCTCTAGTACCGCAAACCGCGGCAGCAGTGGCGCGAATTTTAGCATTATTCTCGCGACGTCGTTTCGGAGTGGGCGGATCCTCCGGAAGTCGCTTGACAAACAGCCCCCTTTGAGTTACAGAACCATAATTGGCCGGAAAATGGTTTTCAATACGGCTCGAGAGATTTGAGACGACCGTGTTCAAATTATCTACAGCCTCACATAATTTTTTTGTGTTCACAATGGGAGCAGCGGAAACGGATTGCTGCACCCACTCGTTAAAACAGCGAGCACAATCGTCGCAGAGCCAGTACAGATCGTTGTTGAAACTAGACAACAGGTCTAGTGCGGATCGCTGCATACCGGGAATACAGGTGCGGTGGAAAATCGATCCGCAATGGCCGCGACATGCAATTTTCTCAATCCCATTAACGGGAGAGTCGCATGACTTGCAACTAAAACTCATGGCTGATTTCAATCCGCCTTTTGTCGCTTACGACCTTTTGAAAACCCACCCGAGATTTCGTCTCGCTGTGCGCAAACTTGAAGTGTGGGGAACACTTTCCACTACTCGCGTGCAGATGGCGAAGTGAGCGAGTAAATTTATTTGTGGGGAATTACACACAGGTTGCAGTCTCACAATTTCACCGTAGACTCACAAAGTTTTCACAAGGATTTCAAAGTTTTCACAAGGATTTCACTAGTGAGCAGTACACGATACGAAACGGAATGTCCATCAAGCGACTGGAAGTTTTTTCGCCGAAAAACGGTAAGTAAAACACAGATAAAATGCAACTTTCTCTAGAGCAAAAACAAACGTCAACACGATGTAAACAAACTGAATACTCGTCAATGACTACACACTCGTTTGACACTAATCATGGTTTAAAACAAACATTACTCAGTAAAATGAGTAGCGCATCAAAATAAATACTTTACTGGTATACTTGCCCAATGTCGAGTAACATTGAATCAAATATTGCTGCTGTTATCGATCGGGGAATAAAAGGTTACCAGATATCGAGAGAATGCTTGCTGAAGGATCAAAACTAGAACCTTGTCGAATGAGAGAATCCGTAGAAAAGAAGTTCACGCCTTATCTGATAACTACAGAAGAGAACTAATCGGTTCGAATTATTCTGGAAAAACTTTAGATTAAATCGTAAGTAACATTGAGAGCCTCTCTTTGTTTATTTTCTCTTTCGATTATTACGACTTTGCGCTAATTTTTCAGTTCATATCGAAAACCGACAGTTTTCACTAGAATATTATACGAAGAGTTTAGTAGTAAATGTCGAAACGAACGAGTAATGAACAAAAGAAAAAGTAATCAAAGAAAATCTCTCATTGGTGAAAGACAACAGAAATGCATCACTCCTCCTTTATTCGGGCTTGCGACCGGCAGTTACATTTCTCAATACTATGCTATTTACTCACTTGATTGCTAAATCATGCATTCCAAATAGTACACTACAGAGAAATATATACTGGCGGAGTTACATGCAAGGATAGGAACACAGGAAATAGGGATAAGTTTGCAAAAGTGTCTAACATAACGACGAAAAATGAAGCGAACGAATATCGTTTAACAAGTTTCGATAGTGTGTTCTCTAGAGAGTTCATGTGTTGCATCCGAACCCACGTTAATCTTGAAATAAACGAGGATCATCAAACACGATATGGCCTGTGTTAGGCCAAAGAGACCAAGCGCCATTTTGAAATACATGGTCTAAAAACGCTTTCGCATCCAAAATAGCATTAGCAAGACCCACATCTATTTATTTTAGGGAACACAAATAGCAAAAGAAAGCAAATAAGTGTTCCTCAACTTAACGTTAATGGTAAGTTATCTAAAAATTCATTTTAACATGCAAAATGCTAGAGAAAAATTATGGCGCTCAGTTCGGTTTGGCTTAACGGAGGCCATATGTATTCATCGAGTTTTTTGGCAACGTCACATGGCCTGGGTTGAGTCAGAATATCAGCTTGACTTACTGGGATACACTCTTTAGAAAACTTTAACACAAGTAAACACAAATACAGTATATTTGAGAAAACTACAACACAAGCATAAGCATGAGTATAAGAGAGATCTATATTTGAGAAAACTACAACATGAATCTATAATCTAAACTACTGATCTTTCTACATACAGTTTCTTTTTTCAACTCATGTGCATGAATATTTTGCTAGCATAAAATCATTGGTTCAGTTGAAGAAATTAGCTAGTACTGATATTCAGCCTCATAAACTACCACCATAACCAATAACGCATCCCCAACCATACATTCAGAAATTGATTCGGAATCCTGATTGATTTCTGAATGAATTCCAGGTCAAAGAAAAATTCGATGCCAACTTTATACAGCTGGAATACATTCAGAAATCATTCGGGATTTCGTGCCGATTTCTTAATGGTTTGACCAGGCACGACAGTGTTTGGTGATATGAATATGGGTGGAAAATGCATTGGTATGTGCACACTCAGCCACCTCTATTGTAGAAGATTTAAGCTAATATGGAAATTCTTATTCAGCCTCTTCTACTAATTTTTGAAGTCTAAAGCTAGTGTGCATTTTTATGTCAACGTATTTTTATTTCATAGATGTCTCAAGGTTTATGAAATCAAAGGTAACGTTTTCTTGTATTCTTTCAGTGCTACGAATATGTAACACTGTAGGAGATGCACAAGAAACGCATGGTTTAATAACATAAATTTTATAAGCTCTGCCAGTCTTTTCGAGAAGATATATGCACCGTTCAATAAGGTATGTGCACACTCAGCCACCTCTATTGTAGAAGATTTAAGCTAATATGAAAATTCTTATTCAGCCTCTTCTACTAATTTAGTAGTCTTTAGCTAGTGAGCCATTTTATTTGAACTTATTTTTTTATGTTTTGTAATGTTTCAGTGTGTAAACAAATTAGCCAAATCATATGTCTCGAGATTGATAAAATCATAGGTAACGTTTTCTTGTATTGGAAGCATAAGATTATAATGAGCATTTCCAGAACCAGCGTTACGAAGATGTAGCACTATAGGAGATGCACAGGAAACACGCGGTTTAATAACATACATTTTATAAGCTATCTCAGTCTTTTCGAGAACATAAATGCATCGTTCAAGTTTCATGCACAGAGCAAATAACGAATCTTGATTACCCCATTGACCATTACCACAACAAAGTTTCAACAACATTACCATACTATCGGTTTCCATAAAACCACTTGAATGCAATGATGAGAAAAATTGTATATTTTCTATGACACTTTTAAATGCTAAAATGCGTAAATCGCCAGAGAAACTCTCATTTCCAGTTAGAGCATACGAGATAGAATTGAACTGGCAATTGCCGTCACCAGTGATTGGGATTTCTCGAAAGTTTGGCAGGATTTGCTCTGAGAATAATGTATCACGTTCAGCATTATATACTTGCAATCGAGCTGTTTTAAAATATTGTGAATTTAAATCTATACAGCGATGGTATGGTTTAAGCAGCTGTTTTATCTCTTCTATGCATGATCCATTCCAAACGTCTAATGTATCAAGATAATCAAATAGCAAATTACTTGCATCTTGGTCAAAATTATGGAAAGTTGATACCGATTCGACTGATTCAGTCGACCACTCGAGAATCTTTGTATGTAAATCTTGGTCAACAATGCTCAAATCACTATCACTGCACTGCACTGACATGCAAGCTATTTTACCAGATAAAATGTCCCTTGAGCAACTACTTACAGAAGCCCTGTGATCATTTTTTGGTATACCTCTGAACACAGATGAATTAATATTAATTTTCTCCCTCTCTGGTATTATACAAAATATTGGTTTGTGATCAGAAAAATAGCATTCATATACACCAGCCTTCAGCTCATTGATGTTAGAATATAGAACGTCTAGTCTTGATCCAAGAATAGTTGTAGCTTCAGTTAAACTATCCGTCAATTTCATAGTTTGCATTAAAGATTTGAATTGCATCACGTCATCACTTGTAGTGTCATTAATATTGAAGTTAAAATCGCCCATAATTATAGTTAGCTGTTTCTCGAAGTTATTAATTTTCGTTAGCTGAGCTTTGAAGTCAGAAAAGCTAGCTTTTGGTGATTTATATCCAGTAATGATTGATACTCCATTCAAATCCATGTGTACTAAATCTATATGACTATGATATTTTCCTTTGTTCGGTTTGTAGTATATTACTGGTTCAATGTTTGTCATTTTCAAGTTTGCTTTTCCAAAACACATGACACCTTTTGCGATATTTTTCTTCACATATTCAGGATGACCAAGTGTATCAGAACGATAAATGAGTTCAAATCCAGGAATGATGATTTTTTCATTCGAATATGTACAAGTTTCCGAGAATACTAAAACATCGCACCTCAAATACCACTTATCAGAAATTATATGTTTAATACTTGTACGTAAGGATCGGACATTTAAATAAGATATTACCAATCCATCTACATTTGTCAAGTTGTTGAATGCCAGACTTAATTGTCGTTCCGATCGCAATCTTCGCATTTCCTTTAAACTTGCTTCAATTGTATTGTTACTTTTCATATTTCCGAAAAACCTACCCAATATATATATAAGCCGGAAAGCTTCGATACACGACTTAGCGCTACATACACTAACTGACGGGTTAAGTTGCAAGATTTCCGGAAATCGACACAAACGTTAGCATAAGTCTGCCCTTGGCTTTTATGAATTGTTAACGCCTCGCAAGGAACCAGAGAAAATTGATCACGTACCAGTTGGTAATCTCTTTGAAAATGGGTAGTAAGGTTATACTGTTTTCTAATGATCGGCGTCCATGAAGTATTAATTCCAGCATTTATCATAAAGTCGTTATATCGCGCGCGAATTTTTTTTCCAACAAGTTTGGATGAAAAACTTAGGAATGCAATTTTCGGTTTATTCGTTCCTGGATCATGATATACCTCCTCTAGCACACCAGTAGCACCATTAACAAGGCCATCAGATACATCTAGTTTTGCTGTAATCATGTATTTAATTCCAAGTTTTAAACGTAGTTTGTATGGGTAACCTCCACAATCTTTAGTAGGCTTTCTTTTCCACATTTCTAGCTTAATATTTTTTTGTTGGTTTTTGAGATTTCCAGTTATAATATCGATGGCAACGCACTCAATTTCAATTGAAGATGAGGCTGTAATTCTTTTGTCATTATATTTCTCAACATCTGCATTGGTGTAATATAGTCTTATTGCAGTGTCCGGTACATCGTTTTCTTCGACTTCTCGAGTTCTGATTAAGTCAATATCTTCATCAGTCATTTCTCCACGAGCAAAGTTATTGAGTGCAAGAGCAAAGCTTCTATCATCTTTTTGCCGCATCACTTCTGTAAGCTCGTAAAATTGAAATTCATCCCAAAGTGGTGAGAGTTCCATCCTAATCAAACTATGTTTTGGAACACTAAAAATTGACGAATCTTTAACCGGCGATAACTGAAGAAAATCGCCAACCGTGATTACTGACATTCCTCCAAAACTATCGTTCACCCCAGTGATTTGACGTAATCTAGTATCAATCCGACCAAATATTGTACTTCCTACCATAGATATTTCGTCTATTACTATAAGTTTACAATACATTAATTGTTGTCTTAAGTTGTTGGCAATATCCATCGGCAAGTCAGGCATATTAGCACTTTCCTGTAATGGAAGAGCAAAGGCAGAATGCAAAGTGTTGCCTCCAATCAAGAAAGCTGCTTTTCCTGAAAAGGCACATAGTAATACCTTGACAGAATCCAAGCTTTGATCTTTTGTATTTGTATTCATGTATTCCAAGTGGTATGTAACAAGTTGGAATATTGCTGATATTACCATACTTTTACCAACCCCAGCAGACCCAGAAATGAATATTCTTAGAGGTAACTTGCGAGTTGTAAAGCATTTAAATACATGCATAAGTATCTCCAACTGTCGTGAGTTCAATTTACTTATAGTATCGAAAAGGTTAACCACATCTACTTTTGGAGGCGCAGAGTATGTAAAAGGTACATTTTTTTCGGGCGATCTATTCCGCCTTGCACTAGAATATCAATTTCCTGGTCTTTCGGAATTGTTTCAGCTTCGAATTCTTCAGCTTCTTCTTCCTTTAGTAGCATATTATTTACATTAACTGCTTGAATAGCTTTATCAAGTTTATCATCTCTCAAGGCAAATAGTTTAGAACGATTTCTTTCGATTTCTTCAGTATTTTTAACGAATGTTTCATACCAGTTCACTGATTCAATTTCATCATTTTCATTCCGCCAAGGATAGAACAGTAATAATTGTTCCCGGTAATAATTATCAGGGTCTTGCCCAAGTTTATACCGTACATATCGGATTATTCGAGCCTTTGTTCGACGGTGATGATCGAACTGATTTTCCACTTCAATTTCAGCCTCGTCATCTGAAACTAAATTTTTATCCTTTCGTGGTCTATTTGCAGTACGGAAATAGTAAGCGGCATATTCCGCTAGGCATACATTTACTAGTCCTATTCGCTCAGCGTAATGGGTAATGACATCCTTTCCGGCAATTTGAGTTGAATCGGGATCAAGTTGCTGGAGCTCCTTGGTAGATTTTAAAAACACCACTCTGTCATTTTGTCTACCAGTGTTTATAAAAATGGACGCACGACTAAATTCAGTGAGAGGAGTTCCCAAGCAATGATAAACAGCTTCGGATGTTGACATTAAATGGCTATTTAAAAATTTGTTGGCAATACAACGAAAACGTTCTTGCAAACTTTGGTTTCCTTTATCCAATTCTGTTTGCAGATTTTTTAACCCTCTTGACAAGCCAGATTCCGCTTTGGTAACATAATCAACAATATATTGTGCGACTCCATACTCATCTTTAACTATTTGTAAATCAACGTTTGATTCCATTAAATTTAGGATTGTTGTATTGTATGTGTTGATATCTACTTCGCAGCTTCTTCGCTTGTAAAATATTGTTAATCTGCCAATAGAACATCTTACAGCTATTATATATGCCTCTTGTGTCATTTTAAGATCTCTCAAAATATCTTCGAAAGATTTATCAACACGTTCTTTATTTGTATAGAATTGGTCCATTAATTCTCTGATTTTCTTGAGATTTTCCTTAACATTTACAGTTTTCTCTTCTGGGCGCAATGGCTCAAGAATCATTGTTTTCGGCATAACAATTTTTGGAAAATTGAAACGACATAAATTTTTGTTACGCTTGCCTTTACTGCAAGTTGCAGTGTGTTTATGGCGAAGATATTTACAAAATGGATTCTTTTCGTCATATTGGCAACTAATAAATTTATCGGTAAATTCAACAACCTTAGCAAAACTGTCCGGATTGTCTGAATCGAGTTTGGGGGCTCCTTTCACCCACAGAAGGACATGGTCATGAGGCGATCCTCGTTGTTGGAATTCTCGTCTCCGGAAAAAATCTGATACTACATGTCCTTCAAAAATTCCTCCTTCTCTGATTGTTTTCATCAGCTGTTTAATTTTATTGTTGTAATACATAGCAGAGAATATGGGATTATCATTCACCAGCTTAGATTTTGCTTGGTAGAACATATTTATTGCTGATAGCAACGAAATTTTTTCCCCAGAAGTGTATTGAACTAATCCTTGAATTAGCTCTGGCCAGTTGGTCTCAACAGGAGAAAATGTGGCGAAAAATGTGGGAGGTCCTTGTTGTCTTATTAACGCGAAGACAACTTTCTTAATATGTTCCATATAAGCAGGTGTACAGCGTATGTGGTTCATAAATTTTAGTCCATCATTATGTTGTCTCAATTCAGCTATGAAATTTGGGTTTAACGCTTCGACAGCAGTTACTCCCCTCGCGTTCGTTTTTTTTCTCATCGTAGTTTTTATTGAGCTGAATGCTTCATGGAACAGCTTGGTTTTTGCTAAATATAATACGCGTTTGGGGTCCATTTTATTTCCGAAAAATCGAACTTCCCATTTAATAATGTCTGAGATTGTAATATTTTTATCAAGAAGTTTCCGAGGTTGTCCCCCAAAAATCTTGGGAAAGCATAGATATTCTATGTCAGGATTTCTGTATGGTGATACGGGGCACTGGTTTTGCCCTGGGGCCATCACAACCACTGAGTTATTTGCCACAATTTCGTTGAAATCAAATAAGAGACATTCATCATCTCCATCATTCAGTTGTTGGTAAAATTCGTTTTCACTATCCATATCATCATCATACGCAATATTTTCATTTCCATCTTTTAATGAGATTAAGTCATCGATGTTCGCGTCATTTTCATACTCATCCGAAAAATTATTTGCGAATTCTATGCCATATTTTTGGTACAGCTCTGTGCTCCGCAAATAATTTGCCGCATTTTTGAGTACTTCTGGACGAACATATCCGCGGAGATAACTGGAAGAATGTCCTAGATTTCTTTTAAAATCTACGGGAATTGCCATAATATTAACATTGTGAAGATTTCTTGGAAGCGATAAAATCATTTCATTCACATCTACAGGAATGTATACGACGCTGCCTTTCATTCCTACTTGCGGGTTTGAAGCTCGGTGGGACATTAGAATAACTTTCATAAATGGAACAAATGGAGCCAGCAATCTCTCTTCAATATCGTTAAGAATTTTTAAGCATTCAGGTACTAGAGGTAATTTCAATCCATTGCTACTCGCCAGTTTTGGTACTTTCCCATTTTCTATATATCTGATGCATGTATGACAAGCATAATTTTGCATTCGTTCATCATAACTATTCAAAATTCGAGAGTCGATTATCGATTCACTGAATCGGGCTTTGATCTTCAGTTTTAATTTTACCTTTTCACGAGTAATTTTCACAACACCTGCTTCAAAAAAGGCTCCTTCGCAACAACAGCACATGTAATTTGGAACTTGTTGCCTATTTTCAATAAATTTCAACAGTAATCGTGATTGTATATTTGACTTGTCTTCATTCAGATGGTTGTACACGGTATTACGATGAGTAATAATTGCACATCCTCGCTGAACACGTTTGGCCATTCTATCATGATTTCTTTCCGATTCTCTGTACGAATTTTCATCGCGTAAGGTGTGCATTCGTAAGATGTTAGCTTCGTTCTCCTTCTGTGTGTAGTTTTGTTCAGAACGAATGACTTTCATTCGATCTTTATTTGTAATTCTTTCGTTTCGTTTATAACCTTCATCCTCGGCCCTTTTTTTCTGAATCCTCTCATTGTTTTTGATTTTCTCTTGAGTAGCATAATTTTCATCATCCGCTCTTTTTCTTTTTATTCTTCGACCGTTTTTATCGTTTTCCTGTGTTCTATAATCTTCATTCTCTGTTCTCATTTTCTCCATCCTCCGGTTATTTTTGATTTTCTCCTGGGTTACATAACTATCATCCTCCGTTCTTTTCCTTTTCATTCTCCGCTTGTTTTTATCCTTTTCCTGTGTTATATAATCTTCATTACTTTTTCTTTTCTTTTGCATTCTTATAGCATTTTTATCTCTCTCTTGTATTGCATAAATTTCATCCTCGTTTCTTGTTCGTTCCATCCTTCGTGTATTATTGATTTTCTCCTGAGCTTGATAATGTTCTACTTCTCTCATGATTTTCATTCTTTTTATATTTTTTCCTTTTTTCCTGCGCTGTATAATCTTCATCTCTAGCTCTCTTTCGTTTAATCCTTTGAGTGTTTTTAACTTTTTCTTGGATTGCATAATTCTTATCTTCAATTCGTTTCATCTGCATCCTTTGTTTGTTCTTTCTTCGCTCCATGGAGAAGGTATCTCTACGACGTAATAGTTGCATTCGCTCAATATTTTTCCTTTTCTCGTTCTCTTTATATGTGGAGTCGCATCGTTTTTCTTTTATATTTTCTTGCTTTTTTTTCTTACGCATTATTTTTTTATTATCAAATCCACATAATACATCTTTTGCAATGTTGTTATGACACTCTGTTGATTCATTTTTATTTTCATTCCTTTTTCTATCATAAGAGCGCCTTGATCCTGTTTTCTTTAACAAGGTCTTCTTTTTAGTTCTTGGCATTTTCGGTAAACAAGCTGGAACAATAAGTTTAGCCGTAACGAATCTTTGTATAAATATAGACTTCAGCAACATTAAAGTCCTCTAGGTAGAGTGTTGACAAGTTGAATTTGACGTATTCAAACGCTTTGGGTATGAGAACTACGAGAGCGATTTATGATTTTAGGTCAGAATTGCGACCAGTATCACTTTCGCCAATTTAGATGTTAGCGGCGAGACGAGTTAGAATATCAGCCAACTAAAACTTTATTAATTTTGAATTTTTCTTAAAGGTTCCATTTAGGTCTTAGAAAAATTGTGCAAATTCTATGGTCGATTGGTCAAACTATATTTCTGTACCCAAGGTTTAATGTTTATATAGGAATTCGTATGGAGAAAGAGACTTTTACAAATTAACAAAATAATTCCTCCACGAATGGTCCATTGCCTACTAAAACTCAATTGATAGATCATTTTTATAGAAAATTTATCAAGGAAGCACCCATCTTACTCGAAGTGAACACTTTTTCATTAAGTTATAGATTTTCAAGTTTTTTTAGCCAGGTTTCGAAGAACACCTTAAGCATCACAATGAATTAACGAGAAATAGAAATACTCGACGCTGGAATCGGCATAAAGTAATACAGACAAAAATACAGACAAAAAATATATCTACGAGCATGTTTATTCATCTTTGTTTTGAATTTTTGATATTTTTGACAGTTAAGATAATAAGTACATACGTGATGTGTGGTTCCGAAGGATTTGTGTTCTATTAGTTACAAAGCTGTATTAGACCAATAATTTTAAAAGTACGAGGATGGTCATCTTGCTTGGGGTCACCGCCTTTGACGCACTTCCCCTACTACTAATTACGTGTGCATCAAATATTTAATTAGTGATCACTTACGCTGTCGCACAGAAATACAATTCAACATCCCACAAATTCTGATCCCTAATAGAAGGCGAATGGCTCACAAATAAATATAAATGATGGTCCCTGTAATTCTAAAGACTGACAGAAACTGTAAATATTTAATGTTTTATTATCGTTAGGAAAAAGTGACACAATATCCTCATGTGGATCAAATTGAGCAGCCCTGTTTTCAAAAAAAATTGAGCAAATCTTAGGTCACAAGAAATAAATAAAAAAATAATTCACATTTTCCTAACTATTTCAGACATAACAATACTTTACCAAAAAAATACTTTACCAAAAACTTTGTACTAAAAAAATCTACGAAAATGACTCTACGACATGGGCCATTTATCAATTTATTTCATGTGGACGTATACCTCATGTTACGACTGACGAATAATAAAATTTACATGAACAAATTACTCAGAAAGACATTTGATCAAGATATAATGTTGAATCTAAATCAATGATAAATAAGATACTTAGTAAACTAAGTGAAATTAATTTTAAATGTTCAATAAAATATAATGATTATGCGACATGGTCATTTTGCCCCTCAAGATTGGTCATATTGCCCCACAAGGTAAAATAGCAAGCAAAAAGTCAGTCATTACCTACAATGATTATTTTTGATGGGAATCCACTGGCAGCGGTGGGTAGCCGCTGTAGACACAGCCATTAACTTACACAATGTGGCAAACCCGCCACGACTGTAAGTGCAGTGACAATAGTCTAATAAAAATCTATTCCGACATTCGAAAGGCAAACAGAGATGAACAGCAGCAATCATCATTGATTGATGCTAATCGTCGACAGGTTTGTGACAGTGGTGATCTTGCGTGGCTTTTCTTCTCGGTTGTCACGGTAAAGATGCTGGAGAACTCGAGTGATTTGTAGTTACCTACCTAAGCTCGACCCTCACCAGTAGCAGACAAAAGTTAAGCCCGCAAGATATTAAGCCTGTTCTAATGACCCTGCCACTTCTAGTTTTCCGATCTGTATACTTCACATCCTTGCTCTCATCTGAGTACTATGGCTCTAATTTTCATAACTTTACCTACCCAGTAATCTCTAGCTAATTGAATGTCGTTAAAATGTAAAAAAGAAAATGTGACTAACATAGTCAAAATAAAAAAGGAAAAAAAATATTTTCAAAGATTTTGAAATTTCTTCAGCACGTTGGACAACTACATGTGAAGAATACAGAGACCAATAGAGAGAAATTTGAGATTATTTGTACGTTTTGCTACAGATAGTGATCTAGACCTTAGGGTACGCATATTGTCCCACTTTTCCCAATTGTATTTTATCCCAGTTTGCGCAAAAAATCAGTAAAAAGCACAAAAATTTCGTCTTTTTAAGGGAACATTACTTTTGCAGGTGATTAAGTATAACTTACTTACCAAAAGCGATTTCTTATTAGATACTTACAACGAATGATTTATCAAAACCAAACTACACTTTTGAACACCACACTCAACTGGAAGTAGAAATAAAATAATTTAAAGTGCGTTTCGAACAATGAAATTAGATAGATCCCGATTTATGTTTCGGTATTGTTGGATAAATCCATCTAATTTGTTTAGTTTTAACAACCCAAATAAAAAGAAATCTTACCTGGTCAAAGCACGAATATACAAAAATTAGCTTCCAACATCAGCGTCACGTTGTTACTGTGACGTTTTTTAGAAACGATTATTTTCCTTTGCTAAATGAAATTGGTAGAAAAGTAGTTATAGCAAAAGGCGATTTGACTCACTCGATCTCCTATATTATTATAATTTTACTTACCCGATCAACACCTAGTTAGCTATATTCGTACGGGTTTTCCGTCAACACTCGCTTTAAAAACATACAGTTTGCAGAAACAAGCAGTACACAAACCTCCTCGAACAATTTTTATCTTTTGATGAAAAGACTTTTCTGTTGTACTCCCAGAGTGCTTAGATGCTTTAAATTTGATGTTTTATCTCATCATACAAATATTAATGAGGTAGACTTATATCAAGACAACTCGTAATCTGCTTTGGAGTCAGGCTAATCTAGCGGCTAATTAGCCCATTTTAATAATTTAGACATCATGGTGTTACCAGTTTATATGAGAACTTGCTGTGTAACCGCACTCTCCAATCCGTAACACTGGAACTGAAAGTCGGATGAACTAAAAAATCAATAGCAGCTTATGGGAGCGCTATACCTTTCATTTCAAACTAAGTTTGTGTAAATTGGTTCAGCTATTTCTGAGAAAGTTGTGTAAGTTTAAATGACACACATACACTTTCGGTAGCGGGGTCAATGAAGAGAATGCGAGTGTAAGGGTGGTCCGAGGGTGGTGATGAAGGGGTGAGGTGCAATTGTAAGGAGGAGAGGGGCGAACGATGCAACACCCATCTGCATATCATACCATCCATTTACATACATACATACATACATACATACATACACACATACACACATACATACACATAGATATTTTGCGATCTCGGCGAACTGAGTCGAATGTTATATGAGACTCGGCCCTCCGGGCCTCGGTTAGAAAGTCGGTTTTTGGAGCAATTGCGTAACCTTTCTATATGAGAAAGGCAAAAGAATAGTATTTAATTAGCTTAATCAGCATGAGTTCAATGTTATCTTCATGTGATTATATTTTGAAATGTTGGTGGAATGGGTTTAAAAGTGGAGGGAATGGGGGGTTAGTAGAGTGGGAGTGGAGGATGCGTCAGAAATCCTTCATCTTATTTCGGTATACGGGGTGGATGAAGGAAATGCGGGCGTGAAGGTGGTCCAAGGGGAGGGGAGTGATGAAGGAGGGAGATATAAGGGCAAGGCAGGGGGGAGGGGCTCTGATGCAATACTCAGCTGCATATTTTGCCTTCCATTTGAGACTTGGTTTGAGAAAATCGGTTCAGTCATCAGCGAAGAACCGATGAGACTTTATTTGTGGAATATGCTCGGAATTCCGGACTTCCGGAATCGTCGATAGCGGATAATATATTCAAAGAATGTTTGATTGGCAATCAGTGACCTAGATCTGCGATTAGAAGTAATTTGGTGACAATTTCAATAGTTTTTAGCCTCTGAGGTATTACGATTGTACCGATTTACATGGGAAATTCCAGTGCATCCTTACTAACACCCCTGTAACTCCGGAAGCAAGAGTCAGAACAGAATGAAATTCAGCAGCAGTCAACGGTATTACTGTATCTTTCATTTGAAATCAAGTTTGTAAAAATCGGTAGAGAATTCGTTGGGGAATGGGTGTGATATTAGCTTAGGAACTTGGCGGGTTCCCCGGGGGCGTCATGAACTGTCATAGGTAGCCAATGTGGTCAAAGCTGCTTTGATTGATCATTAGTTATCCAGACCCTCAAACTAGAGTAATGTTACATCAATTTTAATATGTTTTACATCATTTGAACATCATGGTGATACCAGTTCATATGGGAATTTGCTGTGTGACCGCACTCTTCAACCCGTAACTCCGGAACCGGAAGTCGGATCAACTAAAAATTCAATAGCAGCTTATGGGAGCGTTATACCTTTCATATGAAACTAAGTTTGCGAAAATCGGTTCAGCCATCTCTGAGAAAATTGTGTGAGTTTAAATGACACACACACACATACACACACACACACACACATACATACACACACACAGACATTTGCCGATCTCGACGAACTGAATCGAATGGTGTATGACACTCGGCCCTCCGGGCCTCCGTTAAAAAGTCGATTTTTACAGTGATTGCATAGCCTTTCTTTATATGAGAAAGGCAAAAAGGTGCAAAATCGGCAAAGTCCCAAAAAGTCGATTTTTATAAAAAAAAATTTTCGAGATAACATAAAATCTCGACGTTTCATGCATTTTAAAGATGTTGGGCATCAAAAATACGAATTCGATTTCTGAAATTTCATGAGGTCCCTCCTTTGAAAAAAAAAATTTGAGTTCCGGCTTATATGGGAATTTCATATGTGACCGGACGGTTTAGTCTATATTTCCGGAACCATATAAGCGATCCGTACGAAATTTTATAGACATCTATGGGGATATTATAGCTATCATTTGGGACTAAGTTTGTGAAAATCGGCCCAACCATTTCCGGGAAACTGATGTGAGTTCGTAAATTTTGAAAGATGGCCGCTTTTCCCGGGCACTTCCGGAACCGTTTATGGTGGTCAATGTAGTCAACGAAAGTTTGGTTGGCCGTCGGTGACCTAGAACAGCAAATTTAAGTTATTTGAGAGACATTTTAGCGGAATTTTTACCTTTTTTGCTTTCATCGGAGTATCGGTTTGAATCACAATTTGCTATGCGATCGCATGCCACAACCTGTAACTCCGGAATCGGAAGCCGTATCGGGATGAAATTAAATAGCCATTTACGGGGACGCAATACCTTTCATTTGAGGCCAAGTTTAGTCGAATCGGTCTAGCCATCTCCGAGAAACCGATGTGACTGTTATTCTGAATTTAGATACTTCCGCCGGGGCTTCCGGAACCGAGGATGGTGGCCAATGTGGCCAAATAGACTTTGAATGGATGTTAGTGACCTAATACTACCAATCGAAGCAGTTGTGGTCATATTTTGGAAAAATTTTCACCTTTATACATTCATTGCAGAATTTATTAAAATCGACATTTTCTGCGTGTTCGTACTTATCACCCTGTAAATCCGGAACCGGAAGTCGGATCCATTAGAAATTCAATAGCAGCCTATGGGAACGTTGCACCTTTCATTTGAGACTAAGTTTGTCAAAATCGGTTCAGCCATCTCTGAGAAAAATGAGTGACATTTTTGGTCACATACACACACACATACATACATACACACATACATACACACACACACAGACATTTGCCGAACTCGACGAACTGAATCGAATGGTATATGTCACTCGGCCCTCCGGGCCTCCGTTAAAAAGTCGGTTTTCAGAGCAATTGCAATACCTTTCTATTGAGAAAGGCAAAAAGGTGCGAAATCGGCAAACTCCCAAAAAGTCGATTTTTATAAAAAAAAAATTTTCGAGATAACATAAAATCTCGACGTTTCATGCATTTTAAAGATGTTTGGCATCAAAAATACGAATTCGATTTCTGAAATTTCATGAGGTCCCCCCTTTGAAAAAAAAAATTGAGTTCCGGCTTATATGGGAATTTCATATGTGACCGGACGGTTTAGTCTATATTTCCGGAACCATATAAGCGATCCGTACGAAATTTTATAGACATCTATGGGGATATTATAGCTATCATTTGGGACTAAGTTTGTGAAAATCGGCCCAACCATTTCCGGGAAACTGATGTGAGTTCGTAAATTTTGAAAGATGACCGCTTTTCCCGGGCACTTCCGGAACCGTTTATGGTGGTCAATGTAGTCAACGAAAGTTTGGTTGGCCGTCGGTGACCTAGAACAGAAAATTTAAGTTGTTTGAGAGACATTTTAGCGAAATTTTTACCTTTTTTGCTTTCATCGGAGTATCGGTTTGAATCACAATTTGCTATGTGATCGCACGCCACAACCTGTAACTCCGGAACCGGAAGTCGGATCGGGATGAAATTAAATAGCCATTTACGGGGACGCAATACCTTTCATTTGAGGCCAAGTTTAGTCGAATCGGTCTAGCCATCTCCGAGAAACCGATGTGACTGTTATTCTGAATTTAGATACTTCCGCCGGGGCTTCCGGAACCGAGGATGGTGGCCAATGTGGCCAAATAGACTTTGAATGGATGTTAGTGACCTAATACTACAAATCGAAGCAGTTGTGGTCATATTTTGGAAAAATTTTCACCTTTATACATTCATTGCAGAATTTATTAAAATCGACATTTTCTGCGTGTTCGTACTTATCACCCTGTAAATCCGGAACCGGAAGTCGGATCCATTAGAAATTCAATAGCAGCCTATGGGAACGTTGCACCTTTCATTTGAGACTAAGTTTGTCAAAATCGGTTCAGCCATCTCTGAGAAAAATGAGTGACATTTTTGGTCACATACGCACACATACACACATACATACATACACACATACATACACACACAGACATTTGCCGAACTCGACGAACTGAATCGAATGGTATATGTCACTCGGCCCTCCGGGCCTCCGTTAAAAAGTCGGTTTTCAGAGCAATTGCAATACCTTTCTATTGAGAAAGGCAAAAAGGTGCGAAATCGGCAAAGTCCCAAAAAGTCGATTTTTATAAAAAAATTTTTTCGAGATAACATAAAATCTCGACGTTTCATGCATTTTAAAGATGTTTGGCATCAAAAATACGAATTCGATTTCTGAAATTTCATGAGATCCCCCCTTTGAAAAAAAAAATTGAGTTCCGGCTTATATGGGAATTTCATATGTGACCGGACGGTTTAGTCTATATTTCCGGAACCATATAAGCGATCCGTACGAAATTTTATAGACATCTATGGGGATATTATAGCTATCATTTGGGACTAAGTTTGTGAAAATTGGCCCAACCATTTCCGGGAAACTGATGTGAGTTCGTAAATTTTGAAAGATGGCCGCTTTTCTCGGGCACTTCCGGAACCGTCTATGGTGGTTAATGTAGTCAACGAAAGTTTGGTTGGCCGTCGGTGACCTAGAACAGCAAATTTAAGTTGTTTGAGAGACATTTTAGCGAAATTTTTACCTTTTTTGCTTTCATCGGAGTATCGGTTTGAATCACAATTTGCTATGTGATCGCACGCCACAACCTGTAACTCCGGAACCGGAAGTCGGATCGGGATGAAATTAAATAGCCATTTACGGGGACGCAATAACTTTCATTTGAGGCCAAGTTTAGTCGAATCGGTCTAGCCATCTCCGAGAAACCGATGTGACTGTTATTCTGAATTTAGATACTTCCGCCGGGGCTTCCGGAACCGAGGATGGTGGCCAATGTGGCCAAATAGACTTTGAATGGATGTTAGTGACCTAATACTACAAATCGAAGCAGTTGTGGTCATATTTTGGAAAATTTTCACCTTTATACATTCATTGCAGAATTTATTAAAATCGACATTTTCTGCGTGTTCGTACTTATCACCCTGTAAATCCGGAACCGGAAGTCGGATCCATTAGAAATTCAATAGCAGCCTATAGGAACGTTGCACCTTTCATTTGAGACTAAGTTTGTCAAAATCGGTTCAGCCATCTCTGAGAAAAATGAGTGACATTTTTGGTCACATACACACACACATACACACATACATACATACACACATACATACACACACACACAGACATTTGCCGAACTCGACGAACTGAATCGAATGGTATATGTCACTCGGCCCTCCGGGCCTCCGTTAAATAGTCGGTTTTCAGAGCAATTGCAATACCTTTCTATTGAGAAAGGCAAAAATGTGCAAAATCGGCAAAGTCCCAAAAAGTCGATTTTTATAAAAAAAAATTTTCGAGATAACATAAAATCTCGACGTTTCATGCATTTTAAAGATGTTTGGCATCAAAAATACGAATTCGATTTCTGAAATTTCATGAGGTCCCCCCTTTGAAAAAAAAATTGAGTTCCGGCTTATATGGGAATTTCATATGTGACCGGACGGTTTAGTCTATATTTCCGGAACCATATAAGCGATCCGTACGAAATTTTATAGACATCTATGGGGATATTATAGCTATCATTTTGGACTAAGTTTGTGAAAATTGGCCCAACCATTTCCGGGAAACTGATGTGAGTTCGTAAATTTTGAAAGATGGCCGCTTTTCCCGGGCACTTCCGGAACCGTCTATGGTGGTTAATGTAGTCAACGAAAGTTTGGTTGGCCGTCGGTGACCTAGAACAGCAAATTTAAGTTGTTTGAGAGACATTTTAGCGAAATTTTTACCTTTTTTGCTTTCATCGGAGTATCGGTTTGAATCACAATTTGCTATGTGATCGCACGCCACAACCTGTAACTCCGGAACCGAAAGTCGGATCGGGATGAAATTAAATAGCCATTTACGGGGACGCAATACCTTTCATTTGAGGCCAAGTTTAGTCGAATCGGTCTAGCCATCTCCGAGAAACCGATGTGACTGTTATTCTGAATTTAGATACTTCCGCCGGGGCTTCCGGAACCGAGGATGGTGGCCAAATAGACTTTGAATGGATGTTAGTGACCTAATACTACAAATCGAAGCAGTTGTGGTCATATTTTGGAAAAATTTTCACCTTTATACATTCATTACAGAATTTATTAAAATCGACATTTTCTGCGTGTTCGTACTTATCACCCTGTAAATCCGGAACCGGAAGTCGGATCCATTAGAAATTCAATAGCAGCCTATGGGAACGTTGCACCTTTCATTTGAGACTAAGTTTGTCAAAATCGGTTCAGCCATCTCTGAGAAAAATGAGTGACATTTTTGGTCACATACACACACACATACACACACACATACATACATACACACATACATACACACACAGACATTTGCCGAACTCGACGAACTGAATCGAATGGTATATGTCACTCGGCCCTCCGGGCCTCCGTTAAAAAGTCGGTTTTCAGAGCAATTGCAATACCTTTCTATTGAGAAAGGCAAAAAGGTGCGAAATCGGCAAACTCCCAAAAAGTCGATCTGAAAAAAAAAAAAATTTCGAGATAACATAAAATCTCGACGTTTCATGCATTTTAAAGATGTTTGGCATCAAAAATACGAATTCGATTTCTGAAATTTCATGAGGTCCCTCCTTTGAAAAAAAAAATTGAGTTCCGGCTTATATGGGAATTTCATATGTGACCGGACGGTTTAGTCTATATTTCCGGAACCATATAAGCGATCCGTACGAAATTTTATAGACATCTATGGGGATATTATAGCTATCATTTGGGACTAAGTTTGTGAAAATTGGCCCAACCATTTCCGGGAAACTGATGTGAGTTCGTAAATTTTGAAAGATGGCCGCTTTTCCCGGGCACTTCCGGAACCGTCTATGGTGGTTAATGTAGTCAACGAAAGTTTGGTTGGCCGTCGGTGACCTAGAACAGCAAATTTAAGTTGTTTGAGAGACATTTTAGCGAAATTTTTACCTTTTTTGCTTTCATCGGAGTATCGGTTTGAATCACAATTTGCTATGTGATCGCACGCCACAACCTGTAACTCCGGAACCGGAAGTCGGATCGGGATGAAATTAAATAGCCATTTACGGGGACGCAATACCTTTCATTTGAGGCCAAGTTTAGTCGAATCAGTCTAGCCATCTCCGAGAAACCGATGTGACTGTTATTCTGAATTTAGATACTTCCGCCGGGGCTTCCGGAACCGAGGATGGTGGCCAATGTGGCCAAATAGACTTTGAATGGATGATAGTGACCTAATACTACAAATCGAAGCAGTTGTGGTCATATTTTGGAAAAATTTTCACCTTTATACATTCATTGCAGAATTTATTAAAATCGACATTTTCTGCGTGTTCGTACTTATCACCCTGTAAATCCGGAACCGGAAGTCGGATCCATTAGAAATTCAATAGCAGCCTATGGGAACGTTGCACCTTTCAGTTGAGACTAAGTTTGTCAAAATCGGTTCAGCCATCTCTGAGAAAAATGAGTGACATTTTTGGTCACATACACACACACATACACACACATACATACATACACACATACATACACACACACAGACATTTGCCGAACTCGACGAACTGAATCGATTGGTATATGTCACTCGGCCCTCCGGGCCTCCGTTAAATAGTCGGTTTTCAGAGCAATCGCAATACCTTTCTATTGAGAAAGGCAAAAAGGTGCAAAATCGGCAAAGTCCCAAAAAGTCGATTTTTATAAAAAAAATTTTTTCGAGATAACATAAAATCTCGACGTTTCATGCATTTTAAAGATGTTTTGCATCAAAAATACGAATTCGATTTCTGAAATTTCATGAGGTCTCCCCTTTGAAAAAAAAATTTTGAGTTCCGGCTTATATAGGGTGACCATATGCGGCGTGTAAAAAACCAGGACAGTCGAAAGGGGACTGCCTCCCCCCGTTACCTATCAATCGACTTCGAGAGAATTCGATCACCGTGCTTTTTAGGATTTACACACACACGCGAAGTTCTTGCTACACCACCACCAGAAAAAGTTTCATGCTGTTGTTGGAGAAATCGGAAATCCTGAATTGAGCAAATGAGACGAATTATTATGAAATCGTCTGTGCATGAACAGGCGAGGAGTTTTCAGCACTAAATTCACGTCATTGAAGCAAAGCAGAAACATCAACGGTCACAAGTAGCCATGCCCATGCGCGAAGCCATGTTAATCACTTAGTCCGCTTTTACTCGGTTTATCGTTTTCGTCCATGCTGTCCTCTTGATGTTGAATGGGTTTTCCTGATTACCTGGTTTGAATCGTTTGTGGGACCAACGGGTCGCGATCGTGTATCCGTATTTTTTGTCATTTATTTCATTGTCGGGGTGCTGGCAGTTTATGGGTAAGTAGCATCACAATGATCGGACACGCTGTGTGTAGATTAGACTGCCCAGAAAAATGATGAATTTTTGAAAACTCAATCGGCCCACCCTTGAGTCGATTCCTAGTCCCACCAGGAGTACTTGCACCAAATTTGAAGCAAATCGGACAAGTCTTACTACCGGACCAACGTGCCTGAAGTTTGTATGGAATTTTTCAACAATTTACATGGAGAAAACTCCCTAGTTCGCATTTTTGCCACTAGGTGGCACTGTATACATCGTATTATCACTGTAAATGTCTGTAACTTTGTCAAAGACTGCTAGTCAATCCGACTTTGTTAAAAGAAGTTATTAAACTTTTAACGAAGTAATGTCTGAGTCAGTTTTGCATGGGGCCTGGCAGTGCATTAGGGCATTGCAAAAAAATTTTTTTTTTGAATTCTCAAAGGCCCCCCCTCTCATATTGTGACAAATGTCAAAGTAAGCTCAGATGCCAAATTTCACATCATTTGGACAATTTTAGACCCCCGCCCACTTCGCTTGAAATTTTTTGAAATTGGTACTATGGGAAAATATGGAGGAAAAATGCATTAAATGCTATAACTTTTGAAGTAGCAATCAGAAAATAAAAAATTATACCTTTTTTGGAAGGAAATAATCTTAGTATTTGAATGGAGATACACTTGTTTCTAGAAAAATACGGAAAAGTGGGGTACTGGGTCATCTTGGCCCCAAAATCCCCTATTTTTAATGATTTTTCTGCTCCGTGATGCAAATCATACATATTTTGTAGTTTTTCTAATGTAAAAAAATCTCAAAAATCGAACGGAACCCTTTTGACCTTAGTACGAATACGAGAAGTTGGGGTAAAATGGCCTTTTGACATTCATATTAAACTTCATCATTTTCTCGTAAATATATCTCTATTATTCTTCACTCATTTTTCATAAACTATACCTTGTTGAACGTGGAAAATCCTTAGGATTATAACAAAAATAGATTCGTTACCGGTAAAATTCAGGAACATCAAATTATCGGACATATAGTGTCGATTTCACATTTTTATCATAAAATCGCACATATTAACTCCATTTAACAACAAAATTCTTATTTAATTTACTACATTTAGTGTAAAATATGCTTAGGGATCACATGAGAAAAGTTTCATTCCTGGAAAAATAGGAGAAGTTGAGGTATTAGGACAAATAATGAAAAAAATGAGATTTGTAGAGTAAATATCAAAAAGTTTGATGTTTCTGAATTTTACCTTTAACGTTTTTATTTTTGTTTTATTCCTTAGAATTTTACACGTTCAATAAGTTACATTTTATGAAAATTGATTGAAGAATAATAGAGATATATGCATGAGAAAATGATCAAATTTAATATGACTAACAAAAAGCCCTATAACCCCAACTTCTCGTATTCGAACTAAGATCAAAAGGGTTCCGTTCGATTTCTGAGATTTTTTCACATTAGAAAAACTAAAAAATATGTATGATTTGCATCACGGAGCAGAAAAATCATTGTAAATAGTGGATTTTGGGGCCAAAATGACCCAGTACCCCACTTTTCCGTATTTGTCAAGAAACAAATATATCTTCATTCAAATACTTAGATTATTTCCTTTCAAAAGAGGTATAAATTGTAATTTTCTGATTGCTACTTCAAAAGTTATAGCATTTAATGTATTTTTCCTCCATATTTTCCCATAGCACCAATTTCAAAAAAATTCAAGCGAAGTGGGCGGGGGTCTAAAATTGTCCAAATGATGTGAAATTTGGCATCTGAGCTTACTTTGACATTTGTCACAATATGAAAGGGGGGGCCTTTGAGAATTCAAAAAAAAATTTTTTTGCAATGCCCTACAGTGCATGGTTGTGTATCGGTACTCGAGTCCCGCGAACTAAACATTTTTGTGAAAATATGGTTAGATGTAGCTGAATAGTATGTTTACAATAATTGTAGTAAATAATACAAGCTATGTTTTGGTTAGAAAATTTTAGTTCTACCTGTGACCGCATAGAGGGCGCCACCACTAACTTTTCATAGAAGAGAGATAGAGTATCAAGATGTTCGGATGAAATATTGAAAAATACCTACTCTATAACTTTGTAGAAGACACCAAATTTCTATTTCTCTCCGTTGAAAAGTTAGTGTTGGCGCCCTCTATGCAGTAACAGGAGGAACTAAAATTTTCTAACCAAAGCATGACTCGTATTATTTACTATAATTCTTGTAAACATACCATTGAGCTAAATCTAACGATTATTTCACAAAAATGGTTAGTTCGTGTGAATCGAGTACTGATACACAACCATGCACTGTTAGGCCCCATGCAAAACTGACTCAGATATCACTTCGTTAAAAGTTTAATAACTTCTTTTAACAAAGCCGGATTGACTAGCAGTCTTCGACAAAGTTGCAGACAATTAAATTATCTTTCTTATTTTCACTTACAGTGCCACCTAGCGGCGAAAATGCGAACTGGTGGGTTTTCTCCATGTAAATTGTTGAAAATTTCCATACAAACTTCAGCCACGTTGGTCCGGTAGTAAGACTTGTCCGATTTGTTTCAAATTTGGTGCAAGTACTCCTGGTGGGACTAGGAATCGACTCAAGGGTGGGCCGATAGGGGTCATTTTTTCCTGTCACTCTAGTGTAGATTCTGTTGTTCCAGCATTCGTTGGTGGCTGAGTTGCAACTCCGGTTGTTGGTGATTTAGTTAATGTTGTTGGGTTTGCTCGCAATTGATGTTGTTTCATTCACTAAATTTTGATTGCCGAATATCAGCAAAATTTTGCTGAATTTTGCCTTGCTGAAATATCAGAAATACTTCAAAAAAAATATTTCGCTGAAATTATAGCAATTCAAAACTGTCAAAATTTGCTGAACTGTCAGTTTGATTTGCTGGAACTCAGAAAAATTGCCATTCTTTCACTGATTGTTCAGCAATCAAATTCTAAAGATTTGCTGATTTTCGTCAAAATAATGGGCTTTACTAAAATCAGGAAAACAAAAATTGCAAAGCTGAACTATTAGCAAATCCAGTTTTGCTGAAAAGTTTTAGCAAAATATTTTGCTGAAACAAAATACAAAAAAATTGTGTGTAGGGATCTGTCCTTTATATGTGCACAGCGTGATTTGAGATTTGCTTACACCTTCTATTTCGTATTGAATGTTCAGGTATGAAGGAATAGGTTACGTAACTCGCATTCTCACGATACGAACATCATTGATGGATATACCTGGAAAAAAGTTTCTCCAGGTTTCAAACTTTCACCGTTACGTACTACGACATCAATAGTGAATTTATTGGTTGTACGCGGGGATAAATCGTGCAGACGCACACCAGTCTAATCATCGTCAATCTAAACGGGTATCTTGATTCTAACATTGTCATGCGTAACGACGTGTTGCATGTTGTTTCCCATAGCCATGGCCAAAGTTTTTAATGCTATCAGTACCGCATTACGAGTATGCCTTTATAAATTGTTCCACTTCGCGAACACATGGGCGGATTGGACAAACGACTACTCTATTGTATCGAAGATTGTTCAAATTTTGCTGCTGAGTTTGAATCATCTTTAAATAAACGATCGATACGATACGATCAATGAAAGTAACGGTGCATTATTTTCCACACTGGCTTGGGACAACTGTTATTTTTTCGATTGCTTTGCTGGCGCGGTACATATAGACAGGAGACTGTATGTAGAAACGTTCGTTTGATTCACTGCACTGTTAACAAGCAGCGCGATTATAGCTTCCGATCCGATTGAGATGAAAAAGTAGACTGATTAGGAACTGGTATTGATCCTAAAGGGGTTCCATAATTACCAGCTCGAGAGAGCACTCAATGAGGCTTTTTCCACGACAGTTATTGTTGTTTTGCCATTTTCCTTTTTATGAAAGGGACTTCTAGTAAAACGAAAAACTGCCACTTGCAAGAGAACTCTAGAAGAAGCAGAATCGCCACTTCTAGTAAAACGAAAAACTGCCACTTGCAAGAGAACTCTAGAAGAAGCAGAATCGCCACTTCGCAGAATCGCATTGCCGGTCGATGACGAACAACTACTGCGAGACGTCGTTCGTGCTGCTCTCGAACACCCACATTCCAGGAAATGACAGCTACTATTACAGCGACAAATCGGTCACACACCCCTAAGTAAAATATAAGTTTAAGCATAAATTTAAAAGAAATGTTATGCTGTACATCGCCATATCGGACAGAGGGATTTCAAAACCGTGGTTCAAGCCGAGCGGTCTGGCCATCAATCAACAAGTGTACCAGGAGGAGTGTCTTGAGAAAATTCTTCTGCCGTTCTTGAAGGAGCATCATTCGATTGGGAAGTGCGTCTTCTGGCCAGACAAGACGTCTTCCCATTACGCCAAGAAGACACTGAGCAAAAAAAGATACCGTACCTGCCGAAAGAAAGAAACCCGACTAACTTGCCCCAGTGCCGTCCCATTAGGGTTTTTACGGCTCCCTGAGTGCTTTAATGTATAACAACAATTGGCGAGTCAAGGATACGAAGCAGGTTTACCACCAGGATCTGAATTATATTCGGAAGAAGGACGTCTGTGCCGTCAAGTGCTCTTGTGAGAGCATCGCGACTAAGTTGCGTCGTACGGCTGACCAGGGCCCCTTCTCCAATATTCATTGACGTTATTTTGAAGAATAAACATTGTTTTTAATAAAAAATTCTGAATTCGTTGAAGAATTTCTTTTTTATTTTTCAACAACATGACTGAAAAAACTCATTTTTATTGAACACCTGTTATTAGGCTTACAGGAGAAAAACCAGGACAAATCAAGCTTTTGCCTCGACTTCCCAGGACACCAGGACAGTCAGTGAAAAACCAGGACATGTCCTGGGAAACCAGGACGTATGGTCACCCTGGGCTTATATGGGAATTTCATATGTGACCGGATGGTTTAGTCTATATTTCCGGAACCATATAAGCGATCCGTACGAAATTTTATAGACATCTATGGGGATATTATAGCTATCATTTGGGACTAAGTTTGTGAAAATCGGCCCAACCATTTCCGGGAAACTGATGTGAGTTCGTAAATTTTGAAAGATGGCCGCTTTTCCCGGGCACTTCCGGAACCGTTTATGGTGGTCAATGTAGTCAACGAAAGTTTGGTTGGCCGTCGGTGACCTAGAACAGCAAATTTAAGTTGTTTGAGAGACATTTTAGCGAAATTTTTACCTTTTTTGCTTTCATCGGAGTATCGGTTTGAACCACAATTTGCTATGTGATCGCACGCCACAACCTGTAACTCCGGAACCGGAAGTCGGATCGGGATGAAATTAAATAGCCATTTACGGGGACGCAATACCTTTCATTTGAGGCCAAGTTTAGTCGAATCGGTCTAGCCATCTCCAAGAAACCGATGTGACTGTTATTCTGAATTTAGATACTTCCGCCGGGGCTTCCGGAACCGAGGATGGTGGCCAATGTGGCCAAATAGACTTTGAATGGATGTTAGTGACCTAATACTACAAATCGAAGCAGTTGTGGTCATATTTTGGAAAAAATTTCACCTTTATACATTCATTGCAGAATTTATTAAAATCGACATTTTCTGCGTGTTCGTACTTATCACCCTGTAAATCCGGAACCGGAAGTCGGATCCATTAGAAATTCAATAGCAGCCTATGGGAACGTTGCACCTTTCATTTGAGACTAAGTTTGTCAAAATCGGTTCAGCCATCTCTGAGAAAAATGAGTGATATTTTTGGTCACATACACACACATACACACATACATACATACACACATACATACACACACAGACATTTGCCGAACTCGACGAACTGAATCGAATGGTATATATCACTCGGCCCTCCGGGCCTCCGTTAAATAGTCGGTTTTCAGAGCAATTGCAATACCTTTCTATTGAGAAAGGCAAAAAGGTGCAAAATCGGCAAAGTCCCAAAAAGTCGATTTTTATAAAAAAATTTTTTTTCGAGATAACATAAAATCTCGACGTTTCATGCATTTTAAAGATGTTTGGCATCAAAAATACGAATTCGATTTCTGAAATTTCATGAGGTCCCCCCTTTGAAAAAAAAATTGAGTTCCGGCTTATATGGGAATTTCATATGTGACCGGACGGTTTAGTCTATATTTCCGGAACCATATAAGCGATCCGTACGAAATTTTATAGACATCTATGGGGATATTATAGCTATCATTTGGGACTAAGTTTGTGAAAATTGGCCCAACCATTTCCGGGAAACTGATGTGAGTTCGTAAATTTTGAAAGATGGCCGCTTTTCCCGGGCACTTCCGGAACCGTCTATGGTGGTTAATGTAGTCAACGAAAGTTTGGTTGGCCGTCGGTGACCTAGAACAGCAAATTTAAGTTGTTTGAGAGACATTTTAGCGAAATTTTTACCTTTTTTGCTTTCATCGGAGTATCGGTTTGAATCACAATTTGCTATGTGATCGCACGCCACAACCTGTAACTCCGGAACCGGAAGTCGGATCGGGATGAAATTAAATAGCCATTTACGGGGACGCAATACCTTTCATTTGAGGCCAAGTTTAGTCGAATCGGTCTAGCCATCTCCGAGAAACCGATGTGACTGTTATTCTGAATTTAGATACTTCCGCCGGGGCTTCCGGAACCGAGGATGGTGGCCAAATAGACTTTGAATGGATGTTAGTGACCTAATACTACAAATCGAAGCAGTTGTGGTCATATTTTGGAAAAATTTTCACCTTTATACATTCATTGCAGAATTTATTAAAATCGACATTTTCTGCGTGTTCGTACTTATCACCCTGTAATTCCGGAACCGGAAGTCGGATCCATTAGAAATTCAATAGCAGCCTATGGGAACGTTGCACCTTTCATTTGAGACTAAGTTTGTCTAAATCGGTTCAGCCATCTCTGAGAAAAATGAGTGACATTTTTGGTCACATACACACACACACATACATACATACACACACACAGACATTTGCCGAACTCGACGAACTGAATCGAATGGTATATGTCACTCGGCCCTCCGGGCCTCCGTTAAAAAGTCGGTTTTCAGAGCAATTGCAATACCTTTCTATTGAGAAAGGCAAAAACAGTTACTTGTGCGCATTGTCTGAACAACAAAGGATACCGTTATTTTTATTCTTGCGTGACCTATCATGATTAGGGTTCGTCGCGGTGCGGATGTGGGCGGTAAATGGATTGTCCGCACCGCAACCGCAAAAAAATAATAAAACCGCACCGCTTACCGCAACCGCACTTTATTTACCGCACCGCACCGCGCGGTAATGCGGTAAATGCGGTAAAATTTTTATATTTTTAAAATTGGTGTCGAAAAATTGTACATTTGTGTAACCATATATAATAAAATGTTATTCTTATTCACACGAAATTTAACTTTAAGAGACTCCTCAGAATGTAATGTTTATGAAAAAATCAACTTTTGCATTTTCTATTAATAAAATTCCATGCATTTTAAGGCAAACATTATACATTCAAAAACGTTCTACTGCAGTAATAGGAAAACTATTATTTTAGCAACTATTCATTTAACTGAAAAATGTGGAATAAAAATATAGTAAGAAATGAAGTTGCATATTTTTTTCATTAAATTTTCATATTTTCAATATTTTTGACATATGAAAATGAAATGGATGATTTTCGCATTTACGTAGTAAACCACCTTTCATTCTTAACGGAATTTCACCAAAAAAAATTTAAAGTCGAAATACCAGTACTTCTATATAGTAGCGCATATATTCCAATACAGTGAAATAAAAACATATTGTATTTCATTAATAAGATCGACGCCATATTTGACAAAAAAAAATGTCTATACATTACATCTAATCAGGAGTCCGGTCTCAACCGGCACACAATTATTGAACATTAGAAAAACTGCAAAAAATGTATGATTTGTGGCATACAGCAGAAATGATTTTTAAAAATAGGGGGTTTTACGGACAAAATATCCCAAAACTCTAACTTCCGCATTCTTCAAGAAACAGATGTATTATCATTTTAAAACTAAGATTGCTCCCTTTAAAATGAATTAAGTGTAATTTTCTAAAAACTGGTTCGAAAGTTCTAGCATTTAATATATTTTCCTCCAATATTTTGCCAAAGAGTCAATGGCAAAAACTTCAATTAAAGTGAACGGGAGTCAAACTATGTGGTATTTGGCAACAAAAGCTTTAAAAAAGCTACAAAATAGTCGACTGAAAAATATTAGGACCTAATTTGGTGGAAAATTATAGTAAATTTGAATGGAAGTACGCGAAAAAAGTTATGTAGCATTATGCTATATTTCACCCTAAGGAGGAAAATTTGGTAAACACCAAAATTTCTCACTAGGGTGAAAATTTGTTGGTAAAACCAGTCTTTGCACTTGAGGGCACAAATCCTTATTTCTTACACAGTTGCGTTTGGCTTCGCCTCATCAGAAACCGACACTAACTTTTTGTCGGAATAGATTAGCGCCGGCTTGACGCAAATCCATTAAAACTAAAACACACTTTGTGTTTTAATCGAACGACTGATCAAACGTGACGTCCCGTCCGAGCAGAAGTTCTGTTCATGCCGATGAGACACAGTGAAGCCGAGACTTGTCTTGGCTTAGCAGGCCTATTCGAAAGCACTATGCTATATTTCACCCTAAGGAGGAAAATTTGGTAAACACCAACATTTCTCACTAGGGTGATCACGTTTGATCACGTGTTTACCAAATTGATATCGAAAACGATTCATAATTCCACGATTTCCAACAGAAATCGAGAGAAGTGATTCACTTTTAAATTGGATTTAAGAGTAAACATGTATTGTTTTTAAATGATTTAATAATTTTGTCTCTATTTGGATCTTGCATTTTATGTATTTGAAAAGGTTAGTTTGTGAAGTTTTACTTAGAAGTATAAAATAACTAGTCCAAAATATGTAGTAAAAATAATAGCGTCAAAATTTTTCGGACACAGCTAGATTTTCTTTCTTTATCAATTATAATAATCAAAATTATCACTTTATCATTTTTTTTGCGGTGCGGTTGCGGTAAAACCGCGCGGTAAAAGCTCTTTCCCGCACCGCATCTGCGGGAAAAAGTGTCTTGAGATTTTGCGGTGCGGGTGCGGTAAATACCGCGCGGTTGCGGTAATTACCGCAACCGCGACGAACCCTAATCATGATGACTGAGTCTCATCAACTAAACGTGATTGTTCGCCCTAACACATTGGCCATTGACTTCAGGTCTTTTCGCATAAGACCTAGTATTCGTGATGTGGAACATCTGCTGAAGGTGAAAATGCAGCTTCGGTTTTCGGTTCACCTCCATACAGCTTGAGCACATCAGGCATGCGGTGCTGATAACCTTCAACAAATTCGCCCAGGCAAAAAGATTCATTTCGCAGAACAACTTAACACACGTGCTTGTTTGTGACAACGCTGAAATCAAGATCCCTATATACATGGATAATGGAAATATAGAAGTTAAATTACACGATTTATCTCCACTTACTTGCAAATTGGCAATTAAAAGATTTATGTCGTATTTCGGAGCAGTGGAATCTATTACGGAGGAAACATGGAGAAACTACTTCCCAGGTATTTCAAATGGTGCCTTTGTGTTAAGAAAGCGGGTAGACCAACCCATTCCCTCTTACCTTACCCTGCAGTACAACACAGAAGGGGGTGATACCTTTACACAGCGAACTCTTTGTACATATGAAGGACAAACTAAAACGTGCCAATTCTGTGAACAAACGGCGCACTACGGACAACCCTGCCCAGAAACTGCTAAGGAAAGCTCAGTTGCAGAAAAAATGCCAACACCCAATGCCAGCCAGTCCCAATATCTTTACCTGAACCACAATCGGTGGCCAAATTTGTGGCTGCAGTTAAGGCAATAATGACAACTGCAAACGCTGCGTTAAGTAATTCGAATGTAACAACTAATACCACCAGTGAAGAAGCTACCACCAAGGATGGAGTGTTCACATTCGTGACCGACAAGGGCAAGAAGCCAGGAAGAACATCTGATCGCGAGTATGAAAGCAGTAATCAAGATGATGATACGAACGTAAACGACAACGAGAGAGACGTGGATAACCCTGAAGTTGACGAAAGAAGGAACATCTTCCCGACGCGAAAAAAGATCTCTGCTCGCAATAGCAAGTTGCGCGCACGGGATCTTACAGGCTCAAAATAAAATGTATTGCAATTTTTATTTTTTACATGTTGTAAATATATAAAAGACCCATGGCTCCTCTAAGCTAACGCATTGAGCCGTGTCATATAAACGAATTAAAAAAAATATATGGATGCTTGCTTAGTAATGATCCGTTAAATACTTACATGTCTAACAAGCCGACCAGAGCCAAATTTCCCACGGCAAGGAGATCGTCGCCGGCGCTCAAGTGATCCAGTTTGTGAGAGGAGTACTGCTGCACTGTTTTGAGTCAGACTATTTCCACTGAACACATTATCGTCATCTATGCTAAATATAAGTTCATCATCGTTCCGTTTTATTTGATTGAACGAAGCTCCATGTTTTTTTTTGAACGCATTTGATTTAGATGGCTCTCCTAATCCTAATGCCATTCCCATAACTAATAGTTGAATTTCATCGTTTTCTGGAAGATCCAATTTAAATCTAATGTCACATATTGCACATGGTGTCATTGCCCTCAGTTTGAAGAAGATAGCTTGTAGTAGTCGTTGGAAATGTTTTGAAAAACTTATGTTTGATTGATTCATTGGCAGTTTTGCACGCCAAACTTGCGTGAACATTTGTAAATTGCGAACTACTTCTATGTCATTCAATCCCGGAACTGTTTGAGTATTAACAACATCGAAACCCCTAAAAGAAAAAAAAATAAAATTTGTTTATTATGTAGTTACTAATTACTTACTCCGGAGGGCATGGCTCCATCAGAAGAGATATTATCTCCAAGTCGTGTAAATCATCTAGTTCTAGCACACATGCCTCTTTGCTGTCATGTGTTAGATCGATATCCAATGCTTCTTCCTCTGAGTCATCGGAATCGTTTGGCTGGGCTAAACTTCTGGTATTGACGGTTAACTCATTGGGGTACTTAAGCTGACAAAATTCTCTATTTTTTTCCACCGTATTATGAATAGATGTTTGCAGCTCATTTAATTTATCAGAATCGGCCCATGAATTTCCTGCTAAAATTTTTGGCAGAACAGATGGAGGAAGCGCAGATAAATACACGGCGGTTCCTGTAGCCACTAGAGCCATCATCCTCTCTCCAACAGCAACAGATGTTTTTATACCGAAAATCGCATTCATTCCTCTCATTTTTAGTTTGTTAATTAGTATTTTGTGTAGTTCGATTTCAAGAAAAGGTAGTGCATCTGACATTTCCTTGGCATTTGATTCTCCTTTAAGATCACGTTTCGATCTGCATACGTGAGCTTGTATTAGAATCCCTCTTCCATTAACCTGAAGATAGACAATATGAAAAAAATGATAATTATTTTTAGATTGCATGTGGATCTGTCAAAACCCACTGAGAAGTGTTTCAACATCTTCCATGGGTCCCACTAAATTTCTGTTGGATGACAACAACGCACAGTAGTAGGGAGTTGCAAGAACGCAATTTAGTTATGGAATTAATGTTTCGACTTCGTCTCATCAAAATCCCACATACACTTAGCGATAGGACTAAAAAACGGAGATACAACTTGTGCTCCTGAGTAAACCTAGTCAAGCGTGATGTCCCACAAGAAAAAGAGTTCATTTTTAAACCTCTGCCAAAAAAAACACGCTTCGGGGGATGGGCCACAACTCCGACAACCTTTAATATTTTTACACTTCTTACAAAAAAAAATGTATAGGATTCGCTCAAACTTTGAGGGCCTAGCCTCATATACCAATCGACTCGGCTCGACAAATTGAGACAATGTCTGAATGTGTGTGTTTGTGTGTGTGTACAAAATGTCATGTAATTATCTCAGCAATGGCTGAACCGATCTTAATGAAACTAGTTTCAAATGAATGGCCTATTTGATCATTTAACACTATTATTTTTGTTTTTCGATATGTTGTTTACTTTCTGAGATATGGGTGATTTTGTCAAAACACGGCTGGTTTTCGGCCGATAACTTGCATAACTGCACAGCCGGCATATAGCATTATCGTTTGCTCTATATGCGTATATAAAGCTGATATAACGCGTACATGCTTCAAGGACATTTAAAGCATGTAAGCTTTATATGTGCATTTAAAGCCATTATAGAGCAAATAGAAAGCCGATATAATGCTATTGCAATGCTGTGGGTTTATTCGTTATGCAACTCCTCTTGAAGATTATATTCGGCATATTTCATTTCAATCGAACATATGCGATATAGTCCAGGCAGTAAACGCAGCGAACTTACCGTGAAGGACGAGGTAAGGTACCTCAGTTCGAGACTTACTAAAGGTAATTTTCGTAAAATATTCGTTTCATGTGAGAACGAAAACCTATTAAAGATATTCATTACAATGCATTAGAAGAGCGTCAATTACGGTTTTAAACAGAACGTTTTGTTGCGACAGAGCGCAATCTGTGCACATGCCCCCGCCGAAATATTATCTGTGATAAAGTGCGCCAAATAAAATAAAGCCCAGTCCCGTTCAGCCACCGCCAGCGGCGGTCGGTTGATCATCGTCCAGCACTGTGTATTATTTTATTCTTTCGTATCACAGTCCGTCTTTTGTTTCGCCAATTTGTGTTTCGTTTGATTGTGCTGATTGAATATCGGTAGGCAGGAATAGGTTCTACGTCCCAGGGTTCTACCGCTACGATCGATCATATGGTGCCGTGACCAGGATACCGCTGTACCACAACAACCTGCCGACCGCTAATTCAAATGGATTTCATGTGAGGACAATCGGTTACGGATCTATTTCGCGTCACTTCAGCTATGCCGGTGTAGGCAAGTATGCAGCCGCTTAGCAATATCATCCCCCTGCGGAGCTAAGCCGGTGTGGGCGTACTTGCAGCCGCTTAGTGGAATGCATTACTCCAGCGGGATCCCAGTTGCGCGGATCGCAACGTCCCCATCACACAGCAAGTGCTCCGTCGAAGTAAATCGCTGAACACCATCATGTCACCACAATGGAATGCCACTGTCCAAATTTACAACAATGGAAGAAACGTTTAGAAGTTCAATTTCAAAGTTCCGCAGTTCTCGTCATTTGATTTAATTAAAACCCAATCGTGTAGTTCTTGATATAAAACGTTCGTTTTGGTGGGGGAGTATGTTGCGGCAGAGCGCAATCTGTGCACATGCCCCCGCCGAAATATTATCTGTGATAAAGTGCGTCAAATAAAATAAAGCCCAGTCCCGTTCAGCCACCGCCAGCGGCGGTCAGTTGATCATCTTCCAGCACTGTGAATTATTTTATTCTTTCGTATCACAGTCCGTCTTTTGTTTCGCCAATTTGTGTTTCGTTTGATTGTGCTGATTGAATATCGGTAGGCAGGAATAGGTTCTACGTCCCAGGGTTCTACCGCTACGATCGATCACGTTTTATTTTAAAATTTTTCCTTTTTGCTCATCGTACCGAAAGGAAACATGAGAAATGGTTTTAAAGCCATGGCGGACAATGACAGCCAACTGAAGCTTTTTAGTAGCATTAGTAGTGCCAATATAAGGCTTTCAAATTTGACATTTGTACGCTGGTGCTATATAGTAGCATTAGTACTGCAGAAACGAACTGTCAATCTCTGCACAGTAATAGCACTATATTTCGCCTTGTCTGGCATAGTACCAGCATTAAATCAGTATTTAGGGCTTCACAGCTCTTTAAGACAGCTTTATATGTGGATCTAAAGCAGATAATAGGCTACGTTATAATGCTTATTGGTTACTTGGTTAGATCTAATAAATTGAGAATGTTGATCACTGTTGTCAATTCAGGAAAGAATAATCTTGAGTATTATTATTTGATCGGGGGCGTTAATGTGATTATAACATTGAAATAAGACTAGAAGTTCATAATCACGGAGAATCGAAACAAGGTGTGTCAACTCTACTAGGTCGAGAAGTAAGGCTTGATCCACAATTTACAATTTATACATCGCAAAGCTATAAAGAAACGCATAAAACTCATAAATGTTAACTCTTACACTGCATAATAGTGATATTTTCATGATTGAACAACACTTAATATCCTATTTATACCAATTTAAAGAAAATAACGAAAACTTACATTTGCTCATTTTTTGTAGTGTGTTTACCGTAAATACTCAACCACTCATTTAACGTAGTTGGCGTGTATTGGAAGGTTTGTGGGCACGATATAAATAAAACAAATGCATTAATGTATTATCCCTAACGGTACTATTTCGCTAGTAATGGGCACTGTTTCAACTCTCCTCTGTTTCAAATCTCCTCGGTTTCCCCTACTTAAGGACTTATATGCGGATTGAGAAAATACAGGAATTCTCAGCATTTCCCCTATACAATATTACAAAAAGCTTATTAAACAAACTTTCCCTAATAAGCTTGTGAAAATTATAAAGTACTTGACAATTTTAAATTCTATTATTTTTTAATAAACGGAGTAAAACCGTCGCTCCACAACGCAGTTTAATTGTGATGAGCATGATCTCTCGAATTGCTGAACTGAATATTATAGTATAGGCATTAGTTTTTAGTATTCTTTACAGATTTAACCCACCCAGATTTAAATCGCGCAAATGGCTCTGAATCAGACCCGCTTAAGACGATTTCGCTAGATTTTCAGAGCAGTGTGAACCCAGTGCACTAGCGCGGAGCACGGAAGCTTGTCGAAGAGTTTCGCGAAAAAAATGTTCCATAATAATGATTTTCCGTGACGAGATATGAGAGTTCATTTTAAATATATTCTTTGACATTAGGATTAGCAATAATAATTCAAACCAAAGATACTACTGGAAAGTCACTTTTAAAAAAAAGTCGATATAAGTAAAGTTTGAACTATGCACGCATGTACTTCAGAGGTAGCGTGATATCGAGAAATGAAATTTCAGTGCTTGGTTCCCAGTCCCGTTGGAAATTTGAGTAAGTGATATTAAAAGTATACACTTCGAATAGATTCAAAGAAAAAAATCGATTTTTTTGGCCCAGCACTTAAGGAAAATTCAGTTGATTGAAGAACTAAGATATGTTTCTAAGGGAACCTTCTCCTGGATTCGGCGGAAAAGCAAAGCAATATTTGAGATTTTTTTGTGGAAAAATGATGAAACATAAGAACTTCTGGTTTTGATCTTTTATTCGTTATTTATCCATAATCAGAAAATGATTTTTTTATTCGAAAATTTAAAATAGCGGCTGACGTTTTTCTCGAAAACAATGTTTTTTTTTCTAACGGGCTTGTTCTATTGATCTGATTTGCTTTATCCAAAACATGTTTGGAAGTATATACTTTTTTGTATGACTTATACGTAACATTTGTAAGTTGCGGTTATGCCACTACTCGGGTTTTTGTTTGCCCGGTGGACCCTTTTTGTCCGGGCGACCTAGGTGCTTCTATCAGAATTTTGGATTTTCGTATACAAACAAAAAGGTAAACAAACAAATCTAAATTTACCGACTTTTATTCCACCAAATCTCCTCTTTGCTGCACTCTGTCGATGAAGCTGATCCCGATCAGGAGAAAATAATTGGCAGATAACCCGAACATACTATTTTCTGGTACCATACCAAAACCTGGTATTAATTGATTATTAATACCTCATTGAGGTATTACGCAAGTATTGAAGAAACATTCTTCAATACCTGCATAATACTTCAATGAGGTATAGTACTTTATTTTAGTATTATTTATGCATTCCAGTGAGTTTTACATTCCAGTGAGTCAGCATGGTTTCTATCCTGGACGTTCGGTGGAAACCAATCTAGTGAGCTTTACGTCATTTTGTATGGATAATATGTGCAAAAAACTTCAAGTGGATGCGATATATACTGATTTGAAATCCGCCTTTGACAAAGTGAATCACGATATCCTGATTGCCAAACTGAAAAAACTTGGCTGCACGACTAGGTTTTGTGAGTGGCTTCAATCGTATCTCGTTCATCGTCAAGTTGCTGTTAGTATTGGCACTGCTCAGTCTGATTGCTTTTCAAACAGCTCTGGGTTTCCTCAAGGTAGTACACTCGGACCGCTGCTATTTTCGCTGTTTATTAATGACGTGGCTAGTATTTTAAATCCTGGTGGCAAACTATATTTCGCTGACGATGTTAAACTATATTACGTAATTCGTGATCAGTCCGACTGCCTGGTACTGCAAGCCGTTCTGGATACTCTTAACGATTGGTGTGTGCGGAATGTGATGGTTTTGTGCATTCCTAAATGCAGTGTCATCAGCATTCATCGAACTAGGAACACCATCCCTTTTTATTATAATATTTCTGGAAATCAGCTACAACGTGTTGACTACATCAAAGACCTTGGAGTAATACTGGATTATAAGCTAACTTACCATCGTCACTTCTCTGCTACAATCGACAAGGCCAATCGACAACTGGGATTCATGTTTAAGATATCCAACGAATTTCGTGATCCTTTGTGTTTTAAAGCTCTTTACTGTTCATTAGTGCGTTCGATGCTAGAATTTGGATATTTCGTTTGGAATCCTTACCATTCTGTTTGGATCAATAGGATCGAAGGCGTTCAGAGACGGTTTGTCAGATACGCTCTGCGTTTCTTGCCATGGAGTGGTCCGCAAAACTTGCCGCCGTATGAAGACCGCTGTCGTTTGTTAGGCTTACACACCCTTGCTGAAAGGAGAATGACATCGCATGCAGTCTTTGTGGCCAAAATACTGCTGGATGAATACGACGTACCTGACCTACTAGCGCAAATGCATTTCTATGCGCCATTTCGTACTCTTCGCCAAAGAGTGATGCTTGTTCCTGAAATGAGACCAACTGACTATGTTACCAACAGTCCTGTCATCGCAATGGTTCGGAGGTTCAACGAGTTCTCCGAATTGTTTGATTTTAACCTCACCGCATCCGTATTTAGAAGACGAATTGAATCACACTAGTTTTAGGAAATTTAATTGAGACATATGTTAGATGAATAAAAAATTTACAAATACAACTACATACACAAAATATAAAATTTTATTGCATTTAGGTTTACCAGCATACAAATGGAATGGCATAAATTTTTTTTGATAGAAAACTTTTGCGCGAATGACAATATAATACTGATGAGTTGCATGAATTCGTCGATCATTAAATTAAGTTGAAAATTAAATTGAACATTGCTCTTGCGATTGTTCCATCTCAAATAGAACCCTAGAAATAGCCGCCAGAGCTAAAAATATTCAAATTCATTGAATGAAAATTGATCATATTCAGCTGCATTCATTTTCAATATTCAGTGACACAGCTGAAAATGTCAAACGAACAAATCGCCCATTCATCCATGCAGATTTTCATTCGGCTCCGATTATTACACGAAGCGGCCGTGCAGCAACGAATCAAACGCATCAAAATGTAAGCGATGATGATTGTTGCTTCATATGCTACAGCGACATTTGAAAACATTTTCCTAGATAATTAGTGTAATGAATATATTGTACGATATTCAACTGAATGAATAAGATGGATAGTTGAATGAATATTTCTTCTATTCACCGCGAGTCGCAACAGGTTCATTTTCAGCCGTCAACAAAGAGCTTCGATTATTTTTAACTCTGATAGCCGCTAAATCTTGTGCTTACGTAAAGCATTAGCAAAGTGCTGATAGAAAACAACACTGTTATATAGGACGAATTCACGATGACACATAAAAGGAACCAATCGAATATTTAGTAGCATGGTCGGCGATCTTCGTCAATTTTTTCCGTTATTCCACACCAAATTATGAAATCAATTCCTGCATAAGGGGGTAGATATTTGTTGTTGTTGAAAAAAATATCGTACTCAAAAAAGCTGAATAGCTGAAAACCTGGTCAAGTCATATATATATATATATATATATATATATATATATATATATATATATATATATATATATATATATATATATATATATATATATATATATATATATATATATATATATATATATATATATATATATATATATATATATATATATATATATATATATATATATATATATATATATATATATATATATATATATATTTCAACATATTTGTAGAGTAAAGGAACACCCTTATAAAATTTCTACAATCGGATTCCACGTTGCTCACCACAATTTTTTTCATGTGAAATAAAAAAAAATGGTATGCTAAAACTAAACACAAATATGAAAACTCTATTCTTAACTTTATCGCTCAGTCCACTGAAATTAGATCCCTTCATTTAGCCAGGCCATACATTCATGACGGAATCTTGTTGCTGAATTGACAGGTTTGATTCTAATTGGAAGAAGATTCCACTGTATGATTGCACGAATAAAAAAGTACTGTTATAATGTGAGGAGTTATGAGGTATTAGTGCAAAGTTGCCGCTGTAGGTGTGTTACGCTAGCGAACCTAGACAAATTTAAAACCCATCGAACACAATGGTTTAATGCTACTCTTAATCGATTATAAGAAATAGCTGAAGCATTTAAAATTAATTCCAAACCATAAGAAAAATAAGGTAATAAAAGTAGCAACATGAAGCATTCCCGCAGTAAGTCTTAAGTGTCGTAGCCCTGCATAGATTTTTCCACACTGAGCATTAATTTGAAAATCCCATTCAAGGTTTGATTGGAATATCACGCCTAGATTGCGAGCTTTGACAACATACTCTATTTTTTCATTGTCGATAATTATATCCGGCAGCGTGGTGCGAATCTGCCTCCTAGAAATAAACATTGCTTTGGTTTTTGACGAATTAATAGGGAGCAGATTACTCAAGGACCAATCCAGAATGTTCTTTAAATTGATAAGTGTACCTATATCCACTAAGTTGGAATCAGTTGAACAGATGTACAATTGTACATCATCTGCAAACATGTGAATTAAGCAGTATTTAAGAACTGAAGGCAAATCGTTTATGAACAATGAGAACAGCAGCGGTCCTAGAACGGATCCTTGAGGGTCGCCTGACAAAATGGTGATTGGACTTGATAAACTTCCATTTATTTCTACTGCTTGAGTACGTAAATTCAAATATGATTTTATAAGAGAAACAGCATCACGACTAAAACCAAACTGATGTGATAGTTTCTAAAGTAATTTGACGTGAGGTACTCTATCAAATGCTTTAGAGAAATCTATTAAAAGCAAAAAAGCAACACCTCTTTTATCGATATACTGGTGTATATCATCGTGTACTTTAAGTAGCGCCGAATTGGTACTGTGTCCAGATCTGAACCCAGACTGAAAAGGGCTGAGTAGATTAAACCGTTGTATATAATCTTGCACCTGAGTTTTCAAAATTGTCTCAAAAGCTTTGGACAGTGAACTTAAAATACTGATAGGACGGAGATTATTCAAACTAGATCCAGCTGGTGTTTTACGTATCGGAATTATTTTAGCGGTCTTCCATGCTCGAGGAAATTTTGCAGTTAAAATGAATAAGTTGAAAAGGTACGTTATTGGGGTGAGAATTAACGGTAAAATAATCTTGATGAACCTTAAAGGAATACCATCCATACCAATGGCATTTGAAGAAATCGAAAAGATAGCATTACAGACTTCCAGTTCATTGCACGGAGTAAATCGAAAACCATCACAATTTGATGGTGGTATCGATGGATGTTCAGAATCTCGTGTAAAGCTTTCACCGAAAAAAGCATTGATTTCGTCGCCAGTATTACAGAACTTTACACAGCTCTTAGAACCACCAGTAACGTTTAAGTTTTTGAGTTTCGTCCAAAGCTCTTTACTTGTATTGGATTATTCTGAACTAGAGGTCATATAATTAGATTTTGCTTTATCAACGAGTTGAGTTACTTTATTACGGAGTCGTTTAAACTGGAGTTGGTCAGAAAGTCTTTTACTAGAAGTCCATTGACGATATGCAATATCTCTGGCAATCATTGCATTCAAGATATCGTCATTGAACCATGGAGCATTGGATTTAGGTCGAGCAGTTCGCAATGGCACTAAACTATCATAAAGTTGTACAATATGACTATTGAAAAAATCAAGAGTTAAATCAGAATATGTTATGCTGTAAAGTAAAGACCAATTTATATTGTTCAAAGTATCTTGCAACTCCAAAAAATTGATTCGATTATAGTCTCTATACATATTTGGACGATTGCCACTGTTACGAGTTACATTGAGAGATGCAAAAATCATATCATGATTGGAGAAACCAGGGGCTGACACTTGGTTTAAATTGAGGACAAAGTTAATGTCGTTTGTAATCAATAAGTCTAATAAAGAACTTCCACCAGGATAAAAGTGGGAAGGTTCATTGTTAACGCAAAATTATCTAGAACTTCACAGAGACGTGCTGTTTTAATGCTATTTTTCTTTAGATTTGTATTAAAATCACCTGTCACAACTATCTGTTCATAATCAAGTGACAATTCGGAAAGTTTTTGATCGAGGATATTAGAGCAATCAACTTCTGGAGGAGAATAAACTACGCCTAGGAGAAATTTATCGTTGTTCACTCGAACTTCAATAAATAAATATTCAGTTCGGTCACCATTACCATGTCCCGGGTGAAAATCGGAACCAGCAATAACTTTGCAATCAAGATCAAATTTGTGATAAACACAGATTCCTCCTCCACGACCGGTTGGGCGGTCGTTTCTAAGAATGCAGTAACCATCAACGGCAACTGTTGCATCGCTTATGTTATCATTTTACCATGATTCCGTTATGCATATTATGTCCACTTTACTGTTTGTAAAACAATTTTTGAATTCATAAAGCTTAGTTAAACGCCGAGCACACAGACTTTGTGCATTAATGTGACACAAATTTAGAAAATCTTCACGTAGAGCAACATTCATAACCACGCGCGGAATATTAACAATACTTCTTTGAACTCGTGCAATATCATTAAATTGGTTAACCGACATCATCGAAGGAAAAGAACACGATCAATCGTAAAAGTATAGGCCGACCAGGCTGAAGGGAGAACAGGAGAGAAGAGAACGCTAAATCTAAGAATAGGGCAACATGCATCTCAATAACATTTATAATCATCACTACTCTAATTTTATCTACCTCGACTGTGGTTTTTGATCGCAAATTCAATCGAAAATTATAGCTACAGTATAACGATATCGGTGATAGCAGTAACAACAGCGGCAACAGCAACAACAGCAACATTCGTAGTAGATCAAATGGCACTCTCTGCGTAGCATCGTTTTGACTTTCAGGAAGGAAGATAACATGGAATGTTGCAGGAAAGAAATCACGGAGATAATGTTGGAAGGAATATAAAGAAAAGTCAAAGAAGGGTTTATTTCCGTCTACTAAAATCAGCCAACTGGTCCGAATCGAAGATTGGCTGGGCTGGAATGTCGTCGAGCGGTTTCACATAAATTGTTCCGTCCTTGGAGTACACGTTCTGAAGTTGACCGTTACGTTTCAATTTCAATGCAGCTCCCTTGATGTTTCGTGCAGCTTCAGTGAGATTTTCATTAAAATATATACGCTTGTCAACATCGAAGTCAAGATGAAGCAAACTCAATTTCTTCGCCGAAAAATAATGATGGAAAAAATCATCTTTAGCCGCTCTGAACGCAAATTCAAAAAGGATTGGCGGTGTTGCTCCTGCGGCAATAGGAGCTCGAGCCAGACGTTTCGCATAAACCGATGCAATATTAGAGTCACTGTAGCCAAGAGCTAAAGACACTTTTCGCAAGATATCATCGGTTTTCTCCCTGGGGCAGTACGGTACACCAGTTAGAATGAGATCGTTCGATTTCAGCAGCTTACCAGCAGTATCTTTATATTGTCGAACTTCTTCAGTTGTTTTTGCATGCAATTCGCTCAATTCGTTGAAATCGCGAGCATAGTCGACCTTTAGTTGATTGACTTCCTGACGCAGGGTGGATATTTCACTTAGGAGAGCCGCATTACTGGATTCTATCTTCCTCTCAATATTCGCATTCCCATCATCAATCATCTGCTTGATACGAACCAATAACTGATCAAAACTATTAACATCATCGTCGGTCTTGTCTAAATCCTCTCGCGATCGTTTTTTGTTTTGATTTTCGCTGCTGATGGATCCCAATGGCACAACGAGCGTTTGTTTATCCTTATTGTCTTTATTCATTTTTGTTAGAGCCGCACGAGTGAGAGTTCTGTTGGTGTTCATCCAAGTGAGAGGTAATGATGGTTAGGTACACAATGGTGGAATGATGAACTCAACACAGTACAATGCCAATACTGAACGCCAAGCCAGTAAAACTAAAACGATTATTTCACACCACTAGCGGTATATATATATATATATATATATATATATATATATATATATATATATATATATATATATATATATATATATATATATATATATATATATATATATATATATATATATATATATATATATATATATATATATATATATATATATATATATATATATATATATATATATATATATATATATATATATATATATATATATATATATATATATATATATATATATATATATATATATATATATATATATATATATATATATAAGCGCGAGGCCGCCTCCAGTACCAAAAATGATGACTTGAACGAAATCTACAGAGGCAACAAATGTAAGTTCTGGAATCGCTGAGCTAGCGTCGCGAATGTGAAACACATGCGAACGCTCGGACATCGGACCATCGTGTGAGCCACCGTCACCAAGTGCAAGAACAGCAGGGACTAAGCCAGGGCCTTCAAGTTTTTTTTATTCATTTCTTTTATTTGATAGGCACAAAAGCGTTAGCTTGGCGGTGCCAAATTCTTTTGTTTTTGCATTTTGGATATCTTAAAATTAGGAGGTTACAATATTGAAATTTTTTTTTTTATAAAAGAGAGAAATTTTACAGCTATTTTAAGACTAGAAATAAGATTCTATATACAAGAGAAGGGGCAAAAGTTTTTTTTTATGAAAATTTTTAAAACAATGAATTCAGTTTGATATACAAGAGGGGGAGTAGTTTTTTACGAAATATTTTACAGTTATCTTAAAACTAACAATATAGTTTGGTACAAAATTTCAGAGATGTCTTAAAACTAGGGATACAATTCTATTTACAAGGTGGAGGACTATAGTTTTAACAAAGAGTAAAAATTACAGCTATCTTAAAACTAGGAATACAGAACACAAATTTGATTTTTTAACGAAGATTTATGCTTGGTCAAGATATTCAGAGCGGGGCTTATTTCCACATCAGTGTAGCAGCAGTTGTATCAAGGACAGGGGAGAGAAGGCGTATATGGTGACCGGGAGAGAAGAGCAAAACTTGCAACTTTCGGGCAAACGAGAGATCAGCGAAACAAATTAGCGCCTCAGTCTAGTAGGTCGGATTGGCGGATGGTATACTTCGGACCCGCGGGGATCCTTCAAGAGTCATCGGATCTCGAGTCGCTCTCGCTTCAGTTTCCGTAGTGGTAAGGGCGACGGCGGTTACACAAGACAGGAGGAAACTTCTAAAAACGAGAAATAAAAGAGAGGGGCTAAATTGGGATATTTATCGCTTTTATGAAGGTATAAATAAGGGACATATAGGGGAAATCGCGAATTGCCCGAATATCACGAACTGGAACATAGGACGGTCTACCTAGTGCCCGAAGGGAATTCTTTAACTGAGACCTCAATACCCGGCGCACACCCAGACAACGTGCTCGATGTCGTGATAGCCCTCGTCACAAGCGCACAGACTGCTCTCTGCAAGCCCAATACGCCGCAAATGCGCATCCAATGTCTAGTGGTTGGACATAAGCCGGGACATTACACGTATGAAATCTCGACCCACATCCATCCCCCAGAACCAAGGCTTCGTTGATACCTTTGGGATAATCTAATGTAGCCATCGTCCAAGTTCCCCATTGCTCCACGAGGTTTTCCAACTGTTGAGTGTCCTCTGACGACATATACTAAAAAATTCTTTGAAGCAGATTGGTCTTTCGTATATGTCACCATCTAATGCGCCCTCCTTGGCTAAAGAGTCGGCCTTTTCATTGCCCGGGATAGAAAAATGAGAGGGGACCCAAACAAAGGTAATCTGGTAAGATTTTTCAGATAACTTGCGCAGAGACTCCCGTATCTTCCCCAGAAAATACTTGGAATTGCTTTTTAGGCTTCATCGCACGAAGAGCCTCGATAGAGCTGAGACTGTCCGAAATGATGAAGTAGTGATCTGTGGGCAATGTGTCGATGATCTCAAGGGCATACTGAATAGCGGCTAATTCGCCGACGTAAACGGAAGCAGGATCAACGAGCTTGAATGAAGCGGTGACATTATCATTGAAGATACCGAAGCCAGTGGACCCATCGAGACTTGATCCGTCGGTGCAAAACATTTTGTCGCAGTCGACTTCTCTGAATTTCGGTCACCATATACATTGGGAATCACTTGCGAGCGTATGTGGTCAGGGATTCCACGAATCTCTTCCTTCATGGATGTGTCGAAGAACACAGTAGAATCAGAAGTATCTAGGAGACGGACGCGATTGGGATTATACGAAGAAGGATTGATGCTCTGTGCCATGTAGTCGAAGTACAAGGTCATAAATCGGGTTTGAGAATTAAACTCGATTAGCTTCTCGAAGTTTTCAATCACCAACGGGTTCAAGATGTCGCATCGGATGAGTAATCGATATGAGAGTTTCCAAAATCGATTTTTCAGTGGTAGAACGCCCGCCAGCACTTTGAGACTCATTGTATGGGTCGAGTGCATACAACCCAAGGCAATGCGCAAGCAACGATACTGGATTCTCTCCAGTTTGATGAAGTGTATGTTCGCAGCGGAGCGGAAACAGAAACACCCGTACTCTATCACGGACAAAATCGTTGTTTGGTATAACCTCTCTTGGGTCTCCTGGGTGGGCATCCCACCATGTTCCAGTTATTGTCCGGAGAAAATTGATCCTTTGTTGGCATTTCTGTTTCAGATACCTAATGTTACATCCCCAGGTACCTTTAGAGTCAAACCAGACCCCGAGATATTTAAATGTGAAGACCTGATTGATTGTTACACCCATGAGTAGAAGCTGGAGTTGCGCCGGCTCACGCTTCCTAGAAAAGACAACCAATTCAGTTTTCTCCGTGGAGAACTCGATACCCAGCTGGAGAGCCCAAGCAGACAAATTGTCCAAAGTATCTTGCAATGGTCCTTGCAAATCGGCAGCTTTGGGCCCTGTAACAGAGACCACCCCGTCATCTGCATGTTGCTTTAGCGTGCATGAATTGGCCAGACAATCGTCAATGTCATTCACGTAAAAATTGTAGAGCAGGGGACTTAAACATGAGCCCTGGGGAAGACCCATGTAGCTAAATCGCGATGTTGTTAAATCGCCATGCGAAAAGTGCATGTGCTTTTCAGACAACAGGTTTAGCAAAAAGTTATTTAAAATCGGTGAAAGACCATGCTGGTGCAGCCTCTCTGGCAGAATGTTGATAGAAACTGAGTCAAAAGCCCCCTTAATATCCAAGAAGACTGATGCCATCTGCTCTTTGCTATCATAGGCCATTTGGATTTCTGTAGAAAGCAACGCAAGGCAATCGTTCGTCCCTTTGCCTTTGCGGAAGCCAAATTGTGTATCTGACAGTAAGCCATTTGCTTCATCCCAATTGTCGAGGCGAAACAAGATCATTTTCTCGAACAACTTCCGAATACAGGACAGCATCGCAATCGGTCGATACGAGTTGTAGTCGGAGGCTGGTTTTCCTGGTTTTTGGATGGCGATGACCTTCACTTGCCTCCAGTCATGAGGGACAATATTACCCTCAAGAAACTTGTTAAATAAGTTCAACTAGCGCCTTTTTGCAGTGTCAGGCAGATTCTTCAACAAGTTGAATTTGATTCTGTCTAACCCTGAGGCGTTATTGTTGCATAACAAGAGAGCAAGTGAGAACTCCACCATCGTAAACGGTGTTTCGTTCGCGGTATCGTAAGGAGACGCGGCGCGGTACGTTTTCTGTACCGAGACAGAGTCCGGACAGATCTTCTTGGCGAAAGCGAATATCCAACGGTTTGAATATTCCACGTTCTCGTTGGTATTGTTTCGGTTACTCATACATCGAGCCGTACCCCAAAGAGTGCTCATCGCTGTTTCTCTCGTTAACCCGTCGACGAACCGGCGCCAATAACTGAGTTTTTTGGCTTTCATTAGACTCTTCATTAGCCTTTCTGACCACGCGTACTGTTGATAGCTAGTTGGCAACCCGTCTTCCCGGAAGGCCTTATATGCAATGGACTTCTCCGCGTACAGCTCTGAGCAATCTTTATCCCACCACAAGGTGGGAGACCGTCCATGGGTATTCGCGCTGGGTACTGGTTTAGTCTGAGCTTGATTCGCACTGTCGAGAATCAAGCCAGCCAAAAACCTGTACTCTTCCTCAGGAGGAAGTTCTTGAGTGGATTCGATTTTAGCGGATATCGCGGTCGCGTAACTCTTCCAATCGATGTTCCGTGTGAGGTCATACAAGACATTGATAGTTTCTGATGGTCTTGAACCGTTAGCATTTGAGATTACGATAGGCAAATGATCGTTACCGTGGGGAGATCACCTTCCACATGCAATCTAACTGTAGCGATGTCGAGCATAGCGATCAGTCCAACGCGCTTGCGCGTGCTGGTGGTGTAGGAATCCACGTCATTTCTCCCGTGTTTAAGATGGTCATGTTGAAATTTTCGCAAAGATCTTGGATTAATGTTGATCTATTATCATCATGAAGACAACCCCATACCGTACCGTGCGAGTTAAAGTCTCCTAGAACTAGCAGCGGTGCCGGTAGGGATTCCGTGATATTACAAAGCGTTCGGTACTCTACCGAGGCTCTAGGAGGAATGTAGATGGAAGCAATGCAAAGGTCTTTGCTTTTGATTAGAACTTGACAAGCGACAATTTCAATGCCTGGTGTCGAAGGGAGGTTAATTCGGTTGAAAGAATTGCACTTTTTGATCCCCAAAAGTACTCCTACATAAGGGTTTTCTCGATCCAGACGGATTATATTAAAGTCGTGGAAGTTGAGATTTATATCGGAAGTTAACCAAGATTCACATGATGCGAAAGCATCACATTTTAAACTGTTTAGTAAAAATTTGAAGGAATCGATTTTTGGGAGGATACTTCTGCAATTCCACTGTAGGACAGTGCTCGAATCAGTGACCTCGTTTGATGACTTAGCCATCGAAGGATACGATCGCTGCAAGGAGGGGCCATTTAGCAGTCAACTGTTTCAAAAATGTTTGCACCATAGGGAGAAAATGTATCAGAATGCTTTTAAGAGGATCAGTAACATTGAAAGTTGTGAAAATTGAGTCCACTATGTCAGAAAATTTCATTAGTCTGTTACTGGACTGAGTGTCTGTTGGAAAAAAGGGGACACTTGGGATTTTTGGTGTCCCTGGAAGTGGCGGATACTCCTTGTTAGAATTTATATTTCCAAGTCCTGGAGCAAAAAACCCTATCCAATAAATATTTCTGCATTCCTTCCAATAATTCTCTTGTTTCCGCTCCCTACATCCTTCTCTCCGTCCACTCCTAAAAGCTAATAAAAACAATTTAACTTATCCTCGAATACTTTTTCTTTTCCTAGTTCTAGCGGTTCCCATGTATCCATTCCTTTTTAATTTCCGTGATTTCTTCCGTCCTAAAAGTCAATAAGTGTACCTATGGCATGCTGATGGTTGCTGTTGCTGCTGGCCCCGAGGAATATCTATTGCTGCTGCTGCTGCTGCTGCTACTGCTTCTACTGGGGTGCTATTTGTTGCTGCTGCTGGGATGTATTATATTCTTAATTACGACATGTTGGATTGCGTACGTAACGGTTTGGCTGTTAGCCGTCACAAATGTTAAAAAAATAATTATACAATATGTGGACTTTGTTAAGATTAAAGTTTAGGTTCTCTTTAGCTATTAGGTATTCGTCTTTTGTTTGTTTGTTAGGTAGATCTCTTTTGAGGCCAGTTCAAATTTTCGACTATGGATAATTCCACTATGTCCGGAAACAATGCTTCTGAACGAATAGCAATAACAAAAGCTGTACTGAACTCGGTGTTGCTGAATGAAAAGTTGAATATATACCATAAAAATGTCCAAAGTCTGTGTGCGCGGCAATTTACAAAGTTTGAGGTGATGAAAAAGACTATATTTGAGAGTAAAGTGGACATAGTTTGCTTTACGGAAGCTTGGTTAGATAACTTAATTACTGATGCAATGATTGATGTTAAAGGGTTCAACTTGATTAGAAAGGATCGTGATAGACACGGTGGAGGAATTTGCGTTTATATCCGAAAAGGAATAGTTTATCGTTTGAATCGCAAGCCATTGTACTGTGAATCGACTTGCACTGAATATTTAATATTTGAGATTCTCCTAGGGCGTGATCGTTTGCTTGTGGCTGTTTACTATAATCCCCCTAGTGTCGATTGCTCCGATCTTTTGCGAGGTCACTTCGATGAATATTCTGTAAGATATGCTTCTACGTATTTTATTGGCGACTTCAATACTGATCCACACAAACCAGCACGAAAATCACTACGGTTCAATGACGCTATTTCTAGCATGTCCTATAGTATAATAAACTCAGAACAAACTTTCTTCTACAATACTGGCTCTTCCCTTTTGGATCTGCTTATAAGTGATTCACCTGAAACAGTATTGAAATTTAACCAGTTATCAATGTCTGGGATTTCCAAGCATGATCTAATATTTGCGTCTCTCAATTTCTCACACGCAAACGAAGAACTTGGTTATTGGATCCGTGACTATTGCAATTTTGATTCTGTACTACTTTGTGAAACATTTGCTGGTATAGATCGGAATAAATATTTCAGTGTAGATGATCCTAATATTTTAACTAACACCTTGAACGAAATTAAAATTTCGGCGGTATCGTAAGAATCCGTGGTTCACTAACGAAATCGAGAAAGCAATGATAGAAAGAGATCTTGCATATCGGAATTGGAAGTTTAGTAAGACTGTTGAACATCATGCTCTGTACAGGCGTCTGAAAAATAAGGTTAATTCTACCATAGCAAGAGCTAAGGCAGGTTATGACAGACAACGGCTAAATGTGAATTTGCCAAGCAAGCAGCTTTGGGCAAGTATTAAAAGCTTAGGAATAACAACCAAAGATTCTCGTTCCGCCAACTACGACCTCACTGCAAACTCAATAAATGATTATTTTGCATCAAATTTTCCGACTGAAGATACAGACAATGTCCGATTTTCACCTCATGAAAATGGCTTCCGCTTTCGACCTGTTTTGAATTACGAAATTATCAATGCTGTATTCCAAATTAAGTCAAATACTGTCGGACTAGATGGCATTCCTATCATCAAAATCATTATTCCTTATGTGTTGCCTATGCTTCGACATCTTCACAATTCTATAATATCGACCAGTAAATTTCCTAGCGAATGGAAACGAAAAACTAATCAAAAATCAAATTTCTGATTTCGTTAACAGAATGAACTATTTACATCGTTTTCAATCTGGATTTCGTCATAGTTGTCATAGCACTGAGACTGCTTTAATGAGAACACACGACGATATTGCACAGACGATAGATAAAAAAAGGAATCGCAATTTCATTACTAATAGATTTTGCCAAAGCTTTCGATAGAGTTTCGCATAGTAAACTAGTAAATAAACTAATATCACTGTATGCCTTCTCTAACGAGGCAGCAAAATTGATAAGGAGCTACTTAAGCAATCGTAGTCAGGCAGTAAGTCACAATGAAATCCTCTCTGATTTCAAACCAATCTTATCCGGAGTTCCTCAAGGGTCAGTCCTTGGTCCTCTTCTTTTTTCTCTTTTTATTAATGATCTCCCAAGCGTTTTAGATTTTTGTTCGGTTCATCTCTTTGCAGATGACGTTCAAATATACATTTGTGCGGACAAAATTACAGATATAACTACCATTATCGGAAACATGATAAACCACGACCTTCGCAAAATCGTCAATTGGTCAAAAGAAAATTCATTACTAATCAACCCTAGTAAAACAAAAGCAATGCTGATCTCTAAACAAAGGATTACTGTTTTACTTCCAAATATTTGCATCGATGGAGTTGAAGTAAATTTTGTACACCGAGTCAATAACTTAGGAGTTATTTTCAATAGCAATTTAATATGGGATGATCACATAAACCATCAATGTTCAAAAATTTATAGATCATTGGAACGTTTAAATTTGACAACAAGGAATTGCAGCATTCAAACTAAATTGAAGTTATTCAAAGCATTGTTGCTGCCGCATTTAATCTACGGAGATTTTGTTTATACAAATGCATCGAGTGAATCACTTCATAAGCTGAGTAGTATTAACGTGAATGTCAGGTAAAATGATTTTTCGTTCTCGGAGATTAACTCAAAAATAAAAGCGTTTTTCGAAAATCCAAGAATACTTATCTCTTCGTAATTAAATTTTCTACAACTAAGTATGCTTGGAATTTTGAAATTTTTCTTTTTGAAGCCGGGAATGTCTTTTGAAGCAAGAAAATGGCTATAACTTCGCTCTGACAGCATGAATCGAAAATTGAAAAACACTGTTCGATGCGGAATTTCATGGGTAATTCCAATATATAATTATATATACAACAATTATTGCGAAAATAGCATAAATTTTCATTTCCCGCCTCATAGTTTTGGATAGTTTTTCCCGTTTTCATTGCACTATGGTCCCAAAGCTGTATTTAGGAAGACAAAATTGTTTGCACCAAAACCGTTGGTTTTAGATATATAGTATCTTCGACAAACTTTGTTATTATTCTCTTGCCGATTTTTTTATATTAGTGGAATTAGGGTGGTCCTTGTGGTTAGGGTGTTCAAAGTATCAACTTCTTAGATATGTTAAATTCAGCTACATAATGTTCTACAAAGTTATAAATCAATCAAATTGAAGCAACTTTTCTGAAGAAACTATGTGGCTATCTCTAATGGTTCATGTGCTATGATTTTTGCAATATTTAAGGTGGGGTGGCTCTTTAAAAATTGGTTTTCTATTAATATCTTTTTATGTGTTAATTTCTCGCTAATACTTTTTCCTAGAGGTTTTTAGAACTTTTGCAAATACACATTTTTGCCGAAGCCATGAAGTTTCTATCTCTTTTGTTGGCATAGTTACAGGCGATTTTCAAAACAAAAATGGTTTTTGTCAAAGCTATATATCTTCCAACATTGCAAATGGTTTTTCAATCTTTTAATTTTATTTGAAAGATCGAAACTTTTTTAGTTTTTGGTGAAAAAACTGCGGGAGTGTTATTTCTGTAAAATAAATAATTAATTTTTGAAAATGGTGTATTTTTCAACAAAAATCGTTCATAACTTTTCAAATAGACGAGATAATAACTTTGTTACTTCAGCAAAAATCTTCGCCATGCAAAGTTCTAAAAGTGCTGCAAACAAAATATTTACGATAAATCAATGTATGAAGTGACAAATGAGAAATAGTGATTTTAAGAGGTCACGTTTTCATCGCTCAATCTCTTATGGTAAAATCAACTGAGAAATAGTCAATGTGTGTTATAATGAAAATCTATTGAATATGTGACACTGTTTGAAAACACAACATTTTACCGTACAACTACATATTAGCGTGAATTCACAATAGTGTTAATAGCGTACTATAGTAAACTCTAAATAAAAGTTATCTATTACGGGGCCAATAAAGCAAGTACCGTCATCATGCATTATATAGAAGCTAGGGAATTATGCTTTTACCAATTCGCGGTTACCGATTTTCAGACCTCTTACTTTTATTTGTTTTGAAGTAACAAAAAATTGAGAACCTTTCCTTAACCTACCCACAGCCGTCATTATAGTCGATGATTAATTTATACTTTCAAACATTGCATAAATGTTGGAAAAGCATACAATAATTTCCGCTGCTATGAATAACAAACTCGTTTCAAGATTTTATTTTAAGTTAACAAGACGTGAACTAATACATTTTCTTTCTAGCACTCGTTTTGAGCACTAGTCCAAACCAAAAAGGAGAATAGTGCATAGTGAGCATAGATAACTTTTGTTGGCCGATTTAGAATTAGCGATAGTTTGCAGCTAACACTACTGTAAATCCACTGTACTATTTAGATGTACGGTAGATTGTTCTTTTAAAAACGTTTACAAATCCAACAGAATTGCCATGACATTCGGTATTATCACACTCAATGACTATTTCTCAGTTGATTTTACCATAAGAGATAGAACGTTGAAACATGACCCCTTAAAATCACTATTTCTCATTTGTCACTTCATACATTGATTTATCGTAAATATTTTGTTTGCAGCACTTTTAGAACTTTGTATGGTGAATATTTTTGCCGAAGTAACAAAGTTATTATCTCGTCTATTTGAAAAGTTATGAACGATTTTTGTTGAAAAATACTCCATTTTCAAAAATTAATTATTTATTTTACACAAATAACACTCCCGCAGTTTTTTCACCAAAAACTAAAAAAGTTTCTATCTTTCAAATGAAATAAAAAAATTGAAAATCCATTTGCAATGTTGGAAGATATTTAGCTTTGAAAAAAAAAACATTTTTGTTTTGAAAATCGCCTGTAACTATGTAAACAAAAGAGATAGAAACTTTATTGTTTCGGCAAAAATGTGCATTTACAAAAGTTCTAAAAACCTCTAGAACAAAGTATTAGCGAGAAATTAACACATAAAAAGATATTTATAGAAAACCAATTTTTAAAGAACCACCCTACCTTAAATATTGCAAAAATCATAGCACATGAACCATTAGAGTTAACCACATAGTTTCTTCAGAAAAGTTACTTCAATTTGTTTGATTTATAACTTAGTAGAACACTATGTAGCTGAATTTTACCTATCTAAGAAGTTGATACTTTGAACACCCTAACCACAAGGACCACCCTAATTCAACTAATATAAAAAATCGGCAAGAAAGTTCTAAGAAAGTTTGCCGAAGATACTATGTATCTAAAACCAACGGTTTAGGCGCAAACAGTTTTGTCTTCCTAAATACAGCTTTGGGACCATAGTGCATTGATTCTTTTTGCCTACCGCATCGCTTTGTTTTGCAGTGAGTTGGTGTGCGAGATGCACGGGTGGTTCGATGGCATAATATTGAAAGAAAAAATGCATGCAAACAATCCAAACAAAACGATGCAACTTGACAAGTACAGAAAATAATAACTATTTTGGACTTGCATGTTACTATATTTCAGAATAGTGTTGTATAGTGTATAGTACAGTATAGTGTACACTTTATTTACCAAATCGTTTGTTTCACTTTCAATGCCGGTTAGATTGATAGCTATGAGTATACATATTGTGCGCGTTTCTGATATTTCTGCTGTTTAGAAGTTCATATATAAGGAAAGCCCGCTGATCAAATATTTGTGCTCATTTCGTTTTTGTTGCTTATTGTTGAAGAGTAGGTAAATGAAATATGATTTAGATTATACTCTTCTGCAAAGTTCTATTAGTTATAATAAATTGGAGCGGCGGTTCCAGAAGCCATAGACAATTCGTTCACAAGCAGCCAATTGTAAAGTCAACCGATAAAACAAATCAAAGTCACTTTCGACAAACTTCGTAGTTCACAGAAAAAATATTTTGTAATGTTACATTGATTATCATGCACGTATTAGGAGCATGTAAATAGATGTAAAAACAAATCATGCCGCAAACACGCTTGTTTTATTTAACGGATTTTTCTATGATTTTTCACGTCAATTGAAAATTACTCTTTCATCATTTGAAAAACTAATGCATTTCTGCTTTTATATTCGGATGTGGTTGAAAAATACATGACGTGTAATATCATATGAATAATGAGGTAAAATTACATGCCTTTTGATGCTCTAATTATGTGCGTTGATACGAATTTAATATTCAATTAAATTTTCGATTCAAACTATGCATGTTTACAATTATGCTTGTTTGCATGTCGTATAAATTTCATCATATCTTGGTTTGTTGATTTCTAGTGCACAACACAATCGCAAGGCTAGTGCTACTGAATCTACTGTTCCAATAAATTTGTTCTATTGATAGGTTCTATTCGACTTCTGGCTATATTTGAAGAGTTGTATACAATAAGGTTCAAAGCTACACAAGCTCCTTCAATAATTTTGGGCAATGTTTTGCCTGAAACATGCCTGATTCTCGCAGATAAGCTGTGAGCCGAAGAAGAAACACATTTGACTCGGAATATTGTTCAAAAATCTTCCATCACGGTCGTGAATCATAACTGATTCCATGACTTATTTCTTCCTCATCCTGTTGATCATCTTGCAAATCTTCCGCGCCACGTTCCTGATAGTGTCTGCTTGTCGTACCTATATTTTTTACGGCTGTTGTAAGTTTACTATTCCATTTTCTATTATGACTTGTAACCACTAATGACTGACGTGCAAATCATGTTTTCAACGTGTGTAAGAGAAATGGCGATCCTTTTCAAATGACAGCAGCACGTAGCAACTTGCCACTAACCCAGTAACCGGCGTTACGATCAGTCGGCAGAATTGCAGCAATCGGTATTTTGAATAGATCGTTAATTTTTACAACACTTGATCGTTCGAGGTGTTTGTCTATTCTCTGTAGTTAAGCTATTCGAAACTGAGTTACCGGGAATCACGTTTTCGTTATGAGAGAATATTTACTGCAAAATGTGACATTTGTCAATTAAAACCTATTATTATATTTTGTTATTTTTGTTGTCGGATGCCCAAAGATAAAAAGTATAATAAAATATAATTTTAAAGCCAAAATGCTTATAACAATAATCTTCCAAAATGTAAAAATGTAGGGATTTTCGAGATAATTTAAATTTTGTTGCAATCAAACTCTCAATCTGACATTTCGGCCTGATCGACCTACTGATCATTATATCCTAACAGGTAACAAGCCACCCTTTGGGAATATATCTAACAATTATTTTCTGACATAGTTTTGGAGTTTATTCTGATAAAATGTTTGAAATATTCTTAACGTTTTAGAAGTAGAGCTGGAAAGATATACTCTTTTTTCGGTAACTTATACGGATTTAGTCGGCATGATTTATAATAGACACATGGAGATTTCTCTATTTGTGTACTCCAAGTAATGTGAAATTCATTATAAAATGTATCAATTTTGCATTAGATTTTATTTTACAAGTTATAGGCGGTATTTACAATAGTAATCGTGTTTTTTCATAATTTCAAACGTTTTGAAATATTCGGAGCAATTGCGTAATTATTTTTATAGGGAAATGGTAAAAGGATATAAAATGAAAATTTGAAAAACGATGGTTAGAGCTTGCTTGGAACAAGCCAGTTCGCCAACTCATAAGAAATCCTGTAATAGCAGTGAGTTACATCTAACCCCTCTACACTAAGCAATAAAAATATGCGGAGTTAGCATTTCTATTCCCGTCTCTTTTATTCTACTGTGATTTTTATGTATTTTCTAGTATATACTTCTAGTAAGCATGCAATGAGTGGATATACCGAATATGTCCAATGCATAAAATTTACAGCAGAAGAAACGTGAGGCAGATAGAAAAGTATACTATCGGTGAATAAATATAGTTCTGCGTGTATACTTGGGTGATTTCTCGTGTAAAGTATGCGAAGATTCGTTCCACTTCAATTCTCCATCACTTCGTGAGGCAGCTTATGTGATGATACAACTCACTTTTTAAAAAGTTGCGATTCTTTTGTAAAGAAATGCTGTTGTGCGCCTTAGAAGGATGTATAATTACATTTAGAACGGAATTATTTTAGGAAAAGTTACCTATTTCTGTGTGCATTTACGGAAGCTAGCGTTCAGTTTCAATGCCTCCTTTATTAATTCACACAGAATCGATTGCCTTCAGCTTAGAGGAAGTATAAATTAATTCACAAACATGTTATATGTGAAGGCAGAGTATAGCATTTTTTAAGTTTTAGATCATAAGTGAACTGCATTTAGTTTTAAATTTGTTGAAAATAGCCAGCAAAATCAATACAATAGGTAGGTTATATCGAATTTTTACCGAGGTCCGGACGGCCGAGTTTCATATTCATTTCGATACAGTCAATCGAATACAGCAAATGTCAGTGTGTGTATGTACTGGGAGACAATAAATAATACCTTTTCTTATAGTAAGGTTTAAAAAGCTTCAAACGCCTTGCTTGTTAAGTATGGGACTCACTTTTGTGTCAAACATTAGGTCATTTAGTTCATCTGTGTACTTGAGCCATTTGACTTCAAAAATCCAATTGGACAGAGACTGGCGGAGAGTTGCCGTGAGTCATTTGGCTCCCGTCGATATCTGCTCCAATAGAGCCCGGCGATGAATACCCTTAAATCCGACTGAGAGTTCCTCGTTGCCGGAATTTCTACCGACACCGAGGTGAGGAATTCCACGAAGGTCCGTTCGAAAATCTCCAAAATCGTTACCGACCATTTTATATTCCGATGAAACTATACAGGCATGGAAGACTAAGCATTTTCCACAGCCAATAAGATTGTTTTGAATCAAGCGCAATTTTTTAAACGGGCGTATGTGCATTAATTTAATTTTTTTTCGGTTACTCTATTTTATACAGCAAAACTATCTGAGAACAAGTTACAAGGAATGAAGACTTCTTCACGAAAACAACATAGACTGAAAAAAATATTGTGTCATTTTTTACCAAAACAAAATCTCATATTAAAAATTAATATTGCAAAAAAAAAAACAATTTTTCTAATTTTTTTATATTTTGTCAACAAAAACCTATAGAGAAAAGAAACATTTTGAATGTGATTGCATGATGGAAAACTTATTGGTAAAAAAGTTTTTCTAACAATAACTTTATACATGTTTTTAATTTTCATACTGAGTGACATACAAAACTAGTATCATTTTAAATCAAAATGCATTTAACAAAAATCTTCTAATATGTTTTCGAGATATTTAGAATTTTGCTCCAATAAAAACAATTAATTGGTGTAATTATACGCTTTTTAAAAGCTATTCGCGTTACTCTATCATAAAATGACAATAATCTAATGTTTCAGAATAAACTTTTTCAATGTATTTGGATCATGGAGAAGCTTTTAATAAACAAGTTTTCCTAACAACAACTTTTCACATATTTTTTATAATTCCTACTATTTGCAGTCAAAAATACAATTTTATTTTTGAATATGATTCTAAGCGCCATTTGATATCTAAATACTCATTACAAAATTTTTCGAAAATGTTATAGTTCTCGAGATATTTTAAGTTTTGTTTTAAAAACACAATTATTTTGTTCTATTACGAACTCATCTTAAGTTATTCGCGTTTCTCCATCAAAAGGTGTAGCTTTTTCAAAAAACCCGCAACATTTCCTATAACTTTCTCTTTGACATCAAAGCGTTATTGTAAACCATTTGAAAGCTACATGAAATTTTATGGGCCTTTTAAAAACCTATTGTTGTTGATGGAGAAACGCGAATAACTTATGAAAAGGTTACAATAAAACAAAGTAATGGTGTTAATAAAACAAAATTTGAAATATCTCGAGAACTATAACATTTCAAAAAAATTTTGTTTTGAGCATTTCGATTTAAAATTGCGTTTAGAATCATATTAAAAAAATAAAATTGTGATTTTGATTGCAAACAGTATGGATTCCAAAAATATGTGAAAAGTTGTTGTTAGGAAAACTTTCTTATTTCTCCATGCTCCAAATTCATTGGAAAAGTGTCTTTTACTTCTTTAAAATGATAAATATTAGATTTTTTACATTTTATGATGGGGTAACACGAATAACTTTTAAAAAGGGCATAATTACACGATTTAATTGTTTTCGTTAGAACAAAATTCCAAATATCTCGAAAACTTTTAAACTTTTAGAAGATTTTTGTCAAATACATTTTGATTTAAAAGGATACTTAGACTTATATTCTGTAATAAAATTACAGTTTTGTATGCGAATTAGTATGAAATTTAAAAACATGTATAAAGTTATTGTTAGAAAAACTTTTTTACCAATAAGCTCTCCATCATACAATCACATTCAAAATGTTTCTTTTCTCTTTAGGTTTTTGTTGGCAAAATATGAAAATAAGAATTTTTTTTTGCGATTTAAATTTTTAATATATAGTTTTGTTTTTGTAAAAACCAATATTTTTTTCAGTGAATATTTTTTTCATGAAGAAATATTCATTCCCTGTCAATCGTTCTCAGTAAGTTTTGGTGTATAAAACGCTTTTAATCCACCTAACAGTGTGATGAGACATTTCTTATAACTCTTATCACTCTCTTCTGATATTATATCGTATGAGAACATTTAAAACTTGATGCTTCGCGATGTTTTTGATAACACATACTACATGGGATTGTGGCAGGACACAGAGAATCGCTCAAATCAGCATAGGACAACATCAGTGCTAGAAATCTCAAACCAAATCAATGGGAAAGCGAAAAAATGGCCTATAAAATAGACATACAAACGAATTATTGCTAATGCTCTGTTAATAAAATATCTAAATTCCTCAATCAATGCATTGTGGTGGGAAAACTGAATTTTCCTAAAGGGGTTATGTATATTGTACTGAGCCAAAAAATTGATTTTTTTTTGAATCGAAATGAAGTTTATACTTTACTCAAATTTCCAACGCGACTGAGACCTAAAAATCAACGCTTTTTCTGGTAAAAAGCGACACTAGCAGTGACACCATTCAAAGAAAATCAACAGTGAATATTTCCAGACTTGGCTTTATTTCCTATTTAAGAACTATTGTGTTTTTTACATCCTAGATGATGATCATGAAGTATTTGAAATTATTAAATTAAAATTTGTGTTTGCTATTGAAATTGACAAAATGATAGTATCGCCCCTTTGACGATTGTTTACTTTTTCGGTCCCACCTATCAGCATTGAAGTATCGTCCTTACGTTTTTTTTACAATACCAATTTTACAATTGGTGGGGGTTTGGTGAAAATCGATCTAACTGCCCAAACGGCATAATTCCGAAACCGTAATTTTTGAAGTTATAAAATTATGCAGAATTAATTTTTCAGAAAATAGTAACAGAGTTCGTGTCTAGCGAATTTGTTGAGACTTTATTGTATTCATGAATATTAACCTGAGAAAATTCACCATAAATACTTCTTGGACGATATACCGCCAAAATTATTTTATCAAATGATGCGCTGTTTAACGTTTGTAAAACTCATCGAAGATACTAAACCTCCGAAATTGGCGGTTTAAAAATGATGTTATCTTGTCCTTAAATTACTGTTTTTGAACATTTGACCTATACATATAATTGGTCATACAACAAAAATCAAATTCTCATCAAAATCGATCAGGACCTGCTAGAATCGAATGGAAATCGTCATTTTTCATAAATTTCTCTCTACATTCGGAAAGTGTTATCCTCGTTATTAATCATATTACGTTTGCGTCTCAACTCGATGCATTCCCAAAATATAAACCTGTTTTAATCCACCTAGTGGTGCAATTGTGCTTGTCTCACTTGTCCAGACTACGATGGTTATGTTCAATAAAATGGTGGAAATGAATATTTCATGTTCAGTACGATTTGCACATACATACAATGGATCGACAGCCACGATCTTGAGATACTATGTGATACTGAAACATCGCTTGACCGCCGCTGGTTTCAAGCGATGTTTCAGTATCACATAGCAAGATCCGGGAGGTCCGGGTCCTGCCGAAAATTTTCAACTTGTTAAGAAATTTTAAACTAGTTTTATTTTTAAAGTAGCAACCAACTCACTGCATACTCCCTCCGGGCCGGTATGATTGACGATTTTTAGATTGATTGCATAACCTTTCTGTATGAGAAAGGCAAAAGGGGGTGGGCGTGGCGTAGTTGGTAAATCGATTGCCTTGTACGCAGCGCACCTGGGTTCGAGTCCCGACCCCGCACATAGGGTTCGAAATTTTTCACAAGAGATTTTTCTAACCCGAAGAGGCGAATGACCTTAAGGTTAAAACCTCTATAATCGAAATAAAAAAAAAGAAAGGCAAAAATGTACCAAAGTCCAAAAAAATCAATTTTTGTCAAACATTATTTTTTTCGAGTTTACATCAAATCTCGATGTTTCATGCATTATAAAGTCATTTGGCATCAAAAATACAAATTTGATTTTGAAAATTTTTCATTTCAGTTTATATGGGAATTTGCTGTGTGATTGCACTCTTCAACTCGTAACTCCGGAACCGGAAGTCCAATCAATAAAAAATCAATTGCAGCCGATGGGAAGATTGTTCCTTTCATTTGAGACTAATTTTGTGCAAATCGATCCAGCCATCTCTGAGAAACAGAGGTGACATATTTTTCCACATACACACATACATACACACAGACATTTTCCGATCTCGATGAACTGAGTCGATTGGCATATGACAATCGGCCCTCCCGGTCGGGATTAGATTGACGAATTTTAGAGTGAATGAGAAAGGCAAAAACATTTTTAGCAAATGTTGAAAGTTATGCATTTTTTGGTGCGCAGTTCTATGTTTCATAGACATTAAATCTATTTTTACTTCGCTTCCTATTAAATAAAGACCCTTATTACAGTACATCTCTACAAAAACGAGCTCAATTTGAAAAGAAATCTGAGGATCATGATTGAAAAAAGAACTATGGAATTTTCTATTGGAATGTTTTCAGGCAGGATTTTGATATTGATGCAATTAGACAACTGTGAAATCAAGACCAAAAGATCAGTTACATATCAGGACCCCATTCCGACAATTTATCAAAAGTCCTCATGATGTTTGCAACAACAGAATATCAATGTACGGATCAGATAATTGTTATTGTAATATTGAATTAAATCAGTCTGCATCAATAAATTTTCAACTTCAATCCAATTTTTTTTTGTGGGTGTGGTGGGGGGGGTCGGTGCGTTGTATGGTTTTAAACCCCAAAACCTTCTCTTGGCTACGCCGTTGCTTGGAGTTAGTTATTTCGCTTTTCATTTTCCAATATGTTTCAGATCGATCCGATGGTCATGAATTAGAAAAATTGCAGTCAGAAGGTTCGCACAAATGAACATTTTTGCACTGATAAGTTAACAAGTTCCTTCCAGACAACTTGGAAGTGTTCGGTGATTATTTCTAGCGGTTGTAGATAGAAAAATGAAATACAAAATTCGTTTTATCGAAATAATGTTTGGCTTATTTCAATGGATTATTACTATATTGAACAATAAATAGGCGACAAAGAGTAATCCACAAACAACAAGCCATAACTTTTAAAGTATTCAAAATAGATATTTGAAGTCTTCAGTAAAGTTATTTGCAAAAGTAAGAGCTACAAATTTGCTGAAGGCATCATTTCGATATAATCACTTCCAAGAAAATTTGGGAAAATATCTCACTCATAGGGGGATTAATCAGCAATAGCACAATATCAAAAGAAAGGGCATATTGCCTCCATTAAATTCACCGAAGATACTATTGACCTAAAATAAGCCGTTTTGGCGTTACAAATAGATTACATGTTTTTGGTCATATTTCTGGCAATGGGAAATGATAAAAATCTTTCGTCCGCATTTAATGTTAAATATCTCTTTTGATAATAGTCTGATTTCAACAATCTGTAGCTTGTTCGAAAGGTATTCGTTAAAGCTGTCTAAAAACATATAATTTGCTATTCTATATTGTCAATTTCGGCAGATAATTCAAAAAAACTGCAAAAAACGCCATTTTTACGCATTCAAACATTCATATCTTGGAAACTAAATATCAGAATCAAAAACAAATTAATAGCGTTCATACTGTTTTTTAGTTCTTTCATTTAAAATTGGTTTGGATAAGATCGGTTCAGCCATTGCTGAGAAACACGAATGAGAATTTGTCCGTTACATACACACACACACACAGACACACACACACACACACAGACATTGTCCCAAATCGTCGAGCTGAGTCGATTGGTATATAAGACTCGGCCCTCCGGGCCTCGGAAAAAATCTTGAAGGTTTGAGCGAATTCTATACATTTCTTTTATAAGAAATGTAAAAAAAGTACTCGACTTAGAGTTTTTGGAAATTAATGCACGTAGAAGTCCTTTTGAAAAATTGCTCGTGTATCAAATATTGAAAATCATGGAGATTCATAAACTGAACACAACTGCAAAGTTTCGTTCGAATCGACGATGCTCATATTTTGCGGTCGGACGGTTTCTCATGGAATCCCTCAGGTGCGGAGGTCGGTTCAATGAATCCCTTTGTAGCGTAGCTTCCGGATCGTTAACGTCTCCACCACGTACCGCCGGCACTTCGACGCGAGCTACAAGATGTAGTGCTGTAGTGGATTTAGTCTACTCCACAGGATGCCGGTATGATGAGTTTATTCAAACTGTCAGCTCCACCCTACCCTATCTGCGTGAGCACGACTTTCTACGCTTAGAGCCGCCATATCGCTTCACGCTACCCCGAATCAGGGGTACTCAACGACCACATGTTCCGGCGTATCTTCAGCACACTTTTATACACATACACATACATATAAACACATTTGAACGCTGGCCTCATGTCCTCACTGTGGCCAGAAAACGCCTCTTACTGCTCCATCACCTATCATCATTCCCAACTGTTTCAATACACGTATCGATGTGCACTGATAATAGAAATTCGTAAATATAACGAAATCAAGCATGCAATGCACGAATTCATTCGTCGTTTTCTGCAACGAAATCTTTTCGTGCATTGTAAATAGTAAGTTTCGTTCATTTTATGAACAAGAATAGCCGCTTGCTCAACGAAAGCTTTCGTAAATTTTACACATTTAACGTACACTGCACGAATGTTATCGTTGATAACGACTTTATTTTTCGTGAATTAAACGAAATGTTTTGTTTATTTAAATAAACGTTTGTGTATATTACAAACGATTTCATTGCTCACACGAATTTATTTCGTTCATCTTAGAAAACTTTGCGTATTTATTAGCCTGTTGTTATTTTCAATCGATCTTTGTTTGACAACATCGATTTTTTTATATTTAAAAAAAATCGATGTGGCCAAATCGATTTTATTGTGGTAAGAAAAAATGACCGGGTGATGAACGAATGCTTTCGTAAATTTTTTTTTGACATTATTTTTCGTGAATGAAACGAAATGTTTCGTTTATTTTAATAAATGTGTGTGTATATTACGAACAATCTCGTTGGTCGCTCGAATTCATTTCGTTCATCTAAGAGAATCTTTCGTATTTAATAGCATATTATTTTGACATTGCTCCTGCAGAGAAAAACTCAAACTTATTCATACAAAACCAACAAGCAGTTCGCGATGGCTCAACTGAATCCGTACTGCTCCGAATTCTGGATCAAATGCCAGCGAAAGAGGTTCATGAAATCTTCCTGAATCCGGCGGACACGGATACGGCTACTAAATAGTCAGACCGAGACCGTCGTGATGATCAACATTTATCTGACGTATCTGGTTTAGACAGCAGCACCAGCTTTTGAATTTTCATCTCACTAGAATCAGTAAGTTGAATAAATTAGCTCGATTGGCTCGTTCCCCATGTTATTAGAAGATTTAGTAAGTAAGTAGTCTCGTTGTTGTTGTTGTTTGTTTATTTATTAAGGCTTTAACCTCGAGGGTCATTCGCCTTTTTGAAAATAATGTACATTTCAAAAATTACAAATTCAAAATTTCATTCAAAATAGATATCAAAATATATATAAACCATCGAACATTATTTTTGTCGACTATCCTGGGTGCACTGCTTTCCGTTTCTTGTGTTGACTTTCTTTCTCGGTGGTGAGCGATGGTCGGGTGTACCTTCTGCTGCTTGCTGATCAGTCTGTCTGCCTTCCCCCTCGCTTGTGTTTGTGTCCATATCGTCATCACTAGAATGGTTGTCGCTGTTAGATTTTTGGTGCTTTTTGTGTTTTCGAGTGACTTTGATATAGCCGTCTTCTTTCTTGTTTATTTCATCCCTGCGTACGGTGAGTATTGGCTTTGGGATGCCGTGGAATATTGTTGGTCCGGCATTCATTTGTTGGCCGGCTGTTTGTTGTGTATCAGCAAATGTTGAAGGCTGTTTGGTAGTGGTGGTTGAAGATGAGTTTTCTTTAGTTGTTTTGGCGCATGGCTTACCGTAGTGTGCAGTCTGATTACAGAACTGACACGTGGGCGCCTGCCCAGGGTATGTGCATAGGGTTCTTTGTATGTAGTTAACACCTTGAGATGATCTGCCCTCGAAAGTCAAGTAAGATGGTATAGGTTGGTACAGCCGCATTCGCACAACCCGAACACCGTTGAGAATGCCAGGGAAAAAGTTTCTCCAAGTGTCGTTAGAGACGGATTCCACTTCTCCATACTTCGACATGAATCTTTTAATATAATCCGTGCTAGTACGAGGTGCCAGATCATGGAGGCGAATTTCCGTTAGATCAAGGTCCATATACACGGGGATCTTGGTTTTGACGTTTTCATATTCGACGTCATGTTGCATGTTGTTCTTTGCTACGAAGCTTTCTGCCTCGGCTAAGGAGTTGAACGTTATTAGTACTACATTCCTGGTGTGGTGAAGCTGGACGTGTGATATCTCTGTAAGATCAAGTTCCATTTTCACCTTGACCAATTGTTCCACCTCGCGCACTGAAGGTCTAAGACGGGTTTGCGAAAAATCAATCGCGATTGTGTTCTCCCGTAATGGGCGAAATTTATTTTGTTGTTCACTCATTTCACTCGCAGTTAGCTGCAACGGAACTTTCCTGTGTCTATATGCTACACGTACACGTTAGAGCGGCGCGGCGCGGGTAGTATTTTTTGTTTGTGTGCTGTTCGCAAGCAGGTCGCTTTTTGGCTTCTGATCTGTACGAGATGAGGAAGCAGACTGAAGTAGTCTCGTCATTTCATTTGAGAAGGGAAAGGCAATACAATACATGCACAATACAAGCGCAACACAAAACTGTAAACTGTCTGGATTCTTCACACCGAAAGGAGAAATGGACCCTACTGATAAATTCTATAGCTTTTTATCCCAAAGGGTTAGGAACAATAACATGTTTGGGTTTAATTTCCTGTAGATTGGTTCGTCTATATATGAGGAGCAAAATATCCCGATACGCGATTGGAGTACTGCAGCGGCGTTACATATTAGATAATATGTAGTTCCGTATTCAAACTCATAAAGATTACACGAATAATACTCAGCAGTACCCAAGTGAAGATTGAATGCTGCAATTTTGCTTGGAAATTTGATCCACGACCAACTACCTGAAAAGAGCGCAGGGGCAGTCGCTATTGATAGATCGATACAGTCTGAAAACTGTGTTCAAAAGACAGTGCAGTACTTCACCTTCCTCAGTCGAGCATAAGCAGTTCCAATTGAACTGACATGAGTCTTTGGATTTCGAAAGTTGTTTTTTTAATCTACCAATTTACAAACGTGCACTGCACAGTGATCGGGAATGTAAATTTAGGAGGAATTTGAATTATTTACTAAGTCTTATTATGTTTTTGGGGAAGTGTTCGATTTTTATTAATTTCTATTATAGAGGTTTTAACCTTAAGGTCATTCGCCTCTTCGGGTTAGAAAACCTCTTATAAAAAATATCTAACCCTATGTGAGGGGTCGGGACTCGAACCCAGGTGCCCTGCGTATAAGGCAATCGATTTACCTACTACGCTACGCCCACCCCTATGTGTTCGAATTTTGTGAGCCCATTTTTTGGTAAAATAACTGTTAGGTTAGATCTAATCTGACTAACATCAAACATTTTTGTTTTGATCATTCTAGGTAGAGACATACTAAATCGAGTGAAGTTGTAGAACGACTAATTGTAATCTGTTATACTTTTCATTTTACAAAAGAGGGTGTTTTTCTTAGAAAAACGGATTTATTCATATAACTTTTGCGGTATTGATTTAAAACTAAAGTAATCTTCTGGCAACTTTAAAACATTTTTAGGGCAAATAACTTATTTCATTGTACCACATATTTAACTAAAATCGTTGAAATGTCAGTCCCGGTACGATCCGGTAAGTAGTTTGTGTCATGGCTGAGTTGGTTCATGCAGACAACATGCAGTCTATAGGATACGAAGATGGATGGGCGAGGAAGGGTATCGTAGTGTCAAGTCGTCTAGTATTTCAGTCTGTGTATCTTTCACCTTGTAACAAGTTAAGGTCAAAGTCAGTACAACTGAACACGTTTTTCATTTACATCGCTTATGTAATGATCCAAGTCGTATTTACACTCCTAGGTCTAAAGCGGAGTACGCGTATTCCGCGAAAGTCGACGCAGACACACTGTAAATAAGAAAGTACAATATTTAATTAGCTTAATCGGCATGAGTTCAATGTTATCTTCATGTGATAATATTTTTCAGTCTACTTTCTACTTCTGCCCAAGTCAGACGTACAATCGAACCAAGTGAACAACAACTAGCAACCTCTCGATCTAGTGTGCATTGTCTCGAGAACAAAGGAAACTTTTAATTTATTCTTGCCATCATGAGTAAAGTTGACGAAAAATCTCTGCTCCGACCCAACACAGCGGTCGTTGACTTTAAATTCTGTTCAATAAGATTGAGTTTTCGTGAAGTGGAATACCTGCTGAAGGTGAAGATGCAGCTAAAGCTCAAGGAGGTTATGTATCTACAGTATCATCATCTTCGCAATGTGGTGCTCATATCATTCAATACGTTAGCACAAGCCGAACGTTTCGTTTTGCAGAACAACTTGAAGCACGTGGCTGAAAGTGATAAAGTTGGAATTAAGATTCCCGTGTATATAGAAAAAGACTATGTAGATGTCAAATTACATGACCTATCACCACGTACCCCTCCCGATCTAATCGCAAAATACATGTCGCAATACGGAGAAGTAGAATCCGTTACACGTGATACGTGGAGAAATTTCTTCCCGGGTACACCTAACGGTGTTCTTGTGGTGAGGATGCGGATCGAAAAACCTATCCCCTCCCACTTGACTATAAAACTTAAAACCCACGAAGCTACTATTCATCAAACTACGTTATGCACCCATGAGGGGCAAACTCCTACGTGCAAGCATTGTAATCAGACAGCACACCACGGACAACCTTGCGCGGAAGATACAGAGGAGAATGTATCGCTACCGATTGCCAACGAATTCACGGGAAACCAACCCAAAAAAGAATTTTCAATACCAATACCAGAACCACAAACGGTTGCCAAATTTGTGGCAGCTGTTCAGTCCATATTGACAATTGCCAAAGCAGCATCCAGCACCCCTGAAACAACTGTAAGTAACATCGGTGATGAAGATAATAAGAATGACGACGGATTTACATTGGTCACCCGTAAGTGCAAGAAGCAGGAAAGAACATCGGGTCGCGAGCACCAAGGCACTTTTAACGATGATGACCTTGATACGGAGGACAGGAGAGAATTAAACGATCCCCATGATGCAGTAGGCGAACCGCGAAAGAAGGTCTCCACTCGCAATAAAAAGTTGCGCGCACGAGATCCAACGGACAAATAATAATATTTTTTTATTTTTTACATATTGTAAACACATAAAAGATCCACGGCTCCGTTAAGCTACCGCTATGAGCCGTGTCAAATAAACGAAATATATAAATAAATAAATGTGATAATGTTTTGGAACGCTAGGAAAATGGGTATTGAAAGGAACGGGGTAGGGGCTAGTAGTGTGGATGAGAGTCGAGGATATGTCAAAAATCCTTCATCTTATTTCGGTATACGGGTTGGATGAAGGAATGCCAGTGTGAGGGCGGTCCAAGGGTATGGGAGGCGATGAAGGATGGAAGTGTTAGCGAAAGGGGGAGGGAGGTCGACGCAATACTCAACTGCATATTTTGCTTTCCATTTGAGACTTGGTTTGAGAAAATCGGGTCAGTCGTCACCGAAGAACCGATGTGACTTTAATTTTGGAATATGCCCAGAATCCGGAATTGTCGATAGTGGACATTATATTTAAAGACTGTTTGAATGGCAATCAGTGATCTAGACCTGCGAATCGAAGTAATTTGGTAAGCATTTCAATAATTTTTAGCCTCTGAAGTATTACGATTGTAACGGTTTGTATGGACAATTCCTGTGTAACCTTACTAATCAACCTGTAACTCCGGAAAAAAAGACTCATAACCGAATGAAATTCATAGGCAGTCAATGGGGTTGCTGTATTTTTCATTTGAAATCCAGTTTTTTAAAATCGGTCAAGAATTCGCTGGGGAATAGGTGTGATATTAGCTTAGGAACTTGGCGAGTTCCCCGGGGGCATCAAGAGCCGTCATAGATGGCCAGTGTGATCAAAGCTACTTTAATTGGACATCAGTGATGCAGACCCGTAAATGGAAGTAATGTTGCACCCATTTTAATACTTTTATCATTTAGACATCATGGTCGTACCAGTTTATGTGGGAATTTGGGCATCATGGTGGTACCAGTTTATGTGGGATCTCCAGAACCGGCAGTCAGATTAACTAAAAATTCAATAGCAGCTTACGGGAGCATAATACCTTTCATTTAAACTAAGTTCAGCCATCCCTGAGAAAATTTTAAAAAGAGACACACGCATACACACAGACAAAAAAAAGACAAAAGATAGCTTTGAATTAATGTCTTTAGAATGCAAATTTCAAACATTTTCCAATTAAATCTTTGTGAGTCCTTTTAACGATAAAAGAATACAAAAATTGCGTAATAAATTAACTCAGTTGATTGCATAACTTTCCGTATTAAAATGGCATCTGCAATATTTACGAACAATATTTTTATTACATTATAATTTTATAGTTAAACATATAACCTAGTTAAACATATGAGTATTACTATATTAGTACTTTGAAAACTGCTATTATTACTATAGACGCTAACCAACACTAATAGTTGAAACTAAACGAAAATTCGTTATATTAAAAGTATAATAATTGTTTACACCGTCAATCTCATTATTTTTGACTCTCCCTCTTGCAGGTTGATACGATTGACGGTAATGTAAGCATAATCAAGTCACAGTAGATTCAATAGTTATCTAAATATAAGGACCTTCGCCCTTTTTAGTTTCTATTTGCACCAAGTTCTACTACTAGAGGTTAATTAATTTTCATGTTAATAATCCACCAATCATTTGGCTACTCAGGATTGATTTACATAAGAAGCCCGCTTCAGGATGTTGATTACAATACGCCTCGATAGTTGTATATCGAGGAGGCCGGGAGGGCTGATGTGAGCCTTTTTTCTGTTCTATACTTTTCCTCTCTTGATCAGCTCACAACCAAGAATCAACCAATAACAAAAAGATAATTGAGAAAGGATGTGCTATGTGCGGTGATTGGCTATTCATATATTAATAGTGTTTGAGTACTAATGTATATGCGTCATGTGATGATCATAACTTCAGCTGTATCTTGTACCTGTCTAATCTATTGCATCTCTCATCTATTGCCTTTTATCTTTTCTTTTTGAGTCTTATATTGCCATTCTACACCCGCCTTCAGCTGGGTCAGTCAAAGATAACGCTCATATCCACCAGATAACACGTTCCATGGCGACATGACCGGGAACTACAATTGATACGAGGCTTACCAATATGACTGCCTTTTTACTACTGTCGCTGTGCAACAGAATAGGATGTCTCTATGTGTGCTCGACGCTCTCTTGCTACAGCACGTTCGCTCGCCAAGCCGAACTGTAACGGCAACAGTGCAATCTTGTGAGAAAAGGTGCTGTTTGGGGACAGCCTGTACCGCGCTCGTTTTGTTGACAATATTCTACGCTAAACGTAGCGAGCCGAATGGGTTGTCGGTTTACCATTTTTTTGTGTCTGCTGTTTCGCATAAACTGTCGCGGAGACAGCCTTCTGAGAGGGATAACATTCTTCGTCCAAACTGGTAAAACTGTCGTCTAGGGATGTCATATGATGAATGTCACCATTGAACATTTGCATGGAGTTTGAATCGACGCAGCGGCAATAATTTGCGCTAAAGCGGACCCTGCACGAGCTGAAATATTGATAATAAATCATAGATTGATTCTGTAGAATTCAAATGAGATTGATGGATTGAAGCAGTCTTATCAATATATTTATTGACAATATTTCTGTCTCGTGTAAGGTCCGCTTAAGGATCAACGCATGTTTAAGCGAACGAACGTGTAAAGTGTACTTTTCAGCATAACAGTTATACTGTTATGCTAATCATGCGCATTAATTTGGACGTGCTTTAGGCATGATAAAACGCAGTTTTCAAACGTAGAAAAATTTGCCCAGGACAGAATTCTGGAACGATTTTCATTGGATGTCATTTAACATCAGTTTTCAGTTTTCATTACGTTCTCTTGGGAAATTGATTTATAGCATGAAGGATTGAATTGATTAAATAAATAGTTTTCTAATGCCGTTTTTTTAATGAACAACCCCGGAGCAGTAAGTTGCAGTTTCTAGCGAAAGAGCCGGCCACTAGACGTGTTCATTCCCACTTCTGTCAGAAAGTGCAACACTAGTGCAATTCGCTGCCCCGGATTAACTTAATTTAAGTATTTTTAGTATTTCACTTGTTTAGTTCTCACCGATTACTGTGACGTATGCAATCTGTATATTGTAAAAACGAAAACAAAACCATCAAAAATATTAAAGCTTTCAAAAATCTAAATATTGATCCAAATTAAAAAATCGAAATATTTTAAAATTGCAAAATTGAAGACTTCAAAGTTGCAAAATTAACATATTAAAATATTACAAATTTAAAAAATCAAGAAATCGATTTTTTTTAATTAGAGGGGAGTTTCGGAACCCAGGTATTTTTCAGCTATGGTAATACTGTGAAAAGCGTATGTATATAATTTTCATGACTGTAATGTAGCTCTGTTTTTTCTCACAAAATTTTGCGGTTCTCAGTTTTCGTGAGCGTGCGCTTTTTTGATAAATGTGTAAACCGAAAACAAGATTATAGTTGGCAACAACAATTAATTAAATTATGTGCATTATCGTAATTTTGGACCTGCCGTCTAATATCTTTTATTTAATATCTTATTTTAGGCGAGACTATCAACTGTTTTCGTTTAATCTGTGTGTGAATATGGGTTGATTCAATTCGGACCTTTTACCATATATACGATATGATACGCGATCGCAAAAAACCGTTTGAGAGGTCGAGCTTTCAGGAAAAGATAAGTTTTCGCAAATCGATTCACAGATTTCTACGTTTATAGCTCATAACCTATTGTTAGGTAATTTGGCCCAACTCTTACTTTTTATGGAATATTTGCCACAATTTTTTTTATATCAAACAGAACTTGTCAATTCACAATTCGAAACTTAGTGAAAATTAAATAGGAATAACTTAGGTGAACATAGGCATTTATTTCCATTGCAAAAATCGATAAGACATGGATGGTCCTAATTGGAACAGGGTTGGGGTAATTCCGACCTTTCATGTACTTTTGCGTAGAACCCTTAATACACAATACGGTACGATATCGGAAAAAGTTACCTTAGAAAAAATGTGCGCAATTGATCAGGCTTTCGGGAAAAAATATTTATTTGCGAATCGGTTGTAGTTCTATAGCTCATAAACCCTTACTTGGTCCGAATTGGCCGTCCCCTAATGATTACTGTACATTAAATATGACATAAAAAATTTACTGAACATTAAATATGACATACAAAACTGAAAATTAAAGAATTTAAGCTGAAATTTCAAAAAATAGGATTTCGGAATTAAAAAATCATATGATTATTAAATTAATTAATGAAAAATTGATAAATCTAAGAATTTAAAAATTTAAGAATTCAAAAATTTAGAAATTTAAAAATTTAAGGATTTGAAATTTTAAATATTTTGATATGTAAAAGGAAAAAAATTGAAATATTGAAGATTAAGAAATTTTGAAAGTCAGATTTAATAATTTTGGAACCTTAAAATTTAAAGATATAAAAATTTAAAACATGAAAAATATATTTTTATTTAAAAATTTATAAATACGAGACCGAGGGAATATTTTTACAAACCATTTTCAACGATTCTTGATGATGAAAGCCATCATTTTTTAAAAACAAGTGCTGTATTAGGGCAGTTTACCACAAACAATAATAATACATTCCATATGAAACATAAAAAGTGATTGAAATTTATTTCTATTATTCTGTAGTTCGTACGCTAAACAAAGCAATGTTAAAGGCATTTTTTCTTATTTTTAATGGGCCTATAGAAGTTAAATTTTAAGATAATTCTAAACTAAATATTAGTTAGAAATGTGATCTGATTCGCAATGGATAGGTGACCATTGATTCACGCTAAACCTCCTGAATTCGCGGTTGCGGCACGGGACGTTTAAAATTGTTGTATAATCCTGTTTTTCGGGTAAAATTGCTAATAAGAAAATGAGGTCATGGCAGTAGAAATATTTAGTAGTTACCACATTTTAATTATTTATGGCTTAGCGCTGCTCACAACTCCCAATGGTTCACAACTCCCCAACGTCCCCTATTTAGAGGTGTGCCTGTACCTTGAAAAGTACAGTTGTTAGGACAATCTCGACAAACACGTTTGCTATTGAGTTGCATAATAAAACAAATAAAATCATCAGCTTGTTGATCACCTCAAACAAATTAGCATAACCAACAAATCACGAAAATATTTCAGGAGCCTCAAATCGGCGGCGCGCCCCTCTTAAAATTAAATTTAACTATATTATGTATTTCTCTATTGTAGCAACGCAATTTTTTAGCTTTCCGATGAAATAAAAAAGCCTCATAACTCATGATCTATGTTCATGCTGTGATTCGTGACTAGGTGCAATCTGAATTTTCATCTACACGGCATATCAAAAATCCGTTTTCTGAAACCGTCCAACTTTCCGCAATACGTACTTCTAAACGATTGCTTTCTGCCCCGATACGGCAATTCGACCCACATCACCATTACTGAACAATTACTATCCAGCTTCACTCCAATGATTCTCCCCGCAACATAACAGTCTACCACAACGACTAAAAATATTTGCTCAGGTTTTTAATTTCGAACGACGTTAAAAATTCGCTAACTGTTTGAAATCGAATCAAATAAAGCCGCTGGTTTTGATCCCGTATGGGAAATGAATGAAAAAAAACGAAAACCTTGCATGCAGCATTCATTCTAAATCGTTCAGTATCCCACACCTTACTGGGCTTAACTAATGTACAGAGCACGACTTTCACAGAAAAAAAATGTTCTTTGATTGCATCGATGTGTCGGTTCTACCACCAAGAACGATAGAAATGTTACGCAAAACCAACTGAGGCTGTCATCGCACATCAACTATAGTTGTAGACGTATGCGCAAACTGTCGTGTGCGGTACAAGACGGCAACGTTGCAAGTCGCATAACAGTTTTACTGAGAGCTGTCGTGCTTGATTCGGTCATCAAACTGTCGAAGCGAAAAGAAGACGACAGCCTCTGAAATACTAGGCACGTTCTAAAATCCACCAGCAACTCATCGGTATTTTGATGACTTTTTGTTGCGGGAGAGTAAAGCGACGCGCTGTGACACCAGTGTGCAACATAAACAAAGCTTGATTATGTTGCGCGAGAGAGAGATCATCACATCAGACAGCTCAACAATCCATCGTACGGTGAGGGCCGATGATTTGGTCAACAAACGGCATCTAGAGGAAAGAGACTTTTAAAGTACACATACCAATACACCAGTTATTTGGCATGCGCTAGTATTGAATTGCTGGTGAATAAGTTTCACTTCTGCGTGTCAGTCGAGTGAGCAGTTTAGAAACTGATTGGACTTCCGCCTGTCGTTTTTTTCCTATTTTCGTCCTGGGCAAGTTATGCGCATCTTATGTACATTTTAGTTAATAAATTGCTTATCCTAAACACTAGTTGCGCACTCTGAAAATAAGACAATAAACAAAGACCAAGTTCACTATCTCGCTTTTCAATTGCAATCAGAATACTCTTCCTTTATAGACTATACTTTAAATGCATTTTTTAGCTTCCTACAGCTAATTATATAGCTATTTGAGAGTTTTTCGTGTTGGGTCTACTAAAAAGGTCTATATGTACTCGTCTCAATGCTTCAGGCATTAATTGAGATGAAACCAAAACTGTTATTAGCATTTATAATTTAAGTTTGATTCGGTGGTAAGTAGTTTCTTCAAAATTGTTCGCGCTTTTGAAGATTCAAAATTTGAATATCTCGTCTTCAGTTCGGTGTTTTCCACACAGCTGAACGATCAGTTAATTTTTTCAATTGATAGTTCAGCAGCGTGGCTTCAATTTACTGATTTTCAGTAATATATTTCCCGAGTTTCAGCAAAACAAACGTCACTTGTACTGAGATCTTGGTTAGGTCGGCTGCATAAAACTTGGTAAAAAGTTGCGGAAAAAGTGAGAGTCGGTAGAACAAAATTAATGGTGTAGCTTCCAATCTGCTTATTTCGTTGACGTTGCAAAATGCCTGTATATTTTTATGAAAATATAAGGTAATGAGCAGATTTTCTACTTGTTTCTATTGTCACCCTACCTGTTAGATCAGAAAAGCACCTAAGGCTAAACAAACAGCATATTTACTGTTGGAAAATAATTCAAACAATAGACGTTCAATATTGCTGATGTATACCAATCACTTAAGGGACCATAGATGTTTTTCTACGTTTTCTGACCCGTCTTAAAAAAATCATCGAACGCGAGAATGTAAAATATAGTCTCTTGCGTAGTTAAAAACACACTTTAGTGTTTAAATACAATATTTAGCGACATGCAAAAACTGCTTTACTGCCCCTCTTCGGTACCTTGAAGTTGTTTAGGCAAAACAGATAAAAAGCGCAATAGTTGCAATGCTATTTTGAAAATACTTTCGAGAGTTCACAGAGTTCTAGAACAAAGAATAAGCCAGCGGTCACTGCTTGATGAATGTAAAATTCACAAATTTTACATTAAATGCGGTGTTGTTTTTGTCGAAAGGAATTTTTTTAACTTTAATTGGAACTAATTGGAATTTGAATTCGAGTTTGTGTAAAATTGGTCAATTCATATTCTAGAACTTATATGGACCTTAATCCAGTCACCAGTATATATTAATATCAGTAAATCTACTAAAAATGCTTCCGAAAAAAAACTCTGAGTTTTAGTACTGGATTCATGAAGTTTCAATCTTATTTTAGTTGTTATTTTCTACATGCTTTAAAAATTATTATGAAGGTTTTGAATCAGTTTTATCGATTGACCACATTATCTTTGTACAGTATTATTGAGGCCACACATGATCCACTTCGGCACCGATTCGTGTTGGCCAACCGCATCAAAGACATTATTTACCAAACTCTGAATTTCTAACAAACAATTCGGTTTCAAAAACATTTAAATATGGCTTAAAATAATTTTGAATTATTTGTTACAAAAATGTTACACCTAACGAAGGCTAACATTTTTCTCGTCGTTTCACTTCATATAGTTTCGTAGTAGGTAGGGGAAACTGGTCGGTTGCCGTCACTGGTCGGTTGTCGACAATTGATTCGTAGGTTCTGTACTACAACCAAAATATTTGTTGAACAAGTGAAAACCTGCTTAAAAGTTTTTTGATCATTTGCTGAGTGTTATAGAAAGAAGCAGATCGATCGAAAAAGTATGCCCATAGAATATTTACGAAGTGAATTAATTTTATATTGTGGTTCAAAAATTGAATGCCACTGAAACGTTCGCCACAATTGTTTTTATTTATTTTACCCCATTTTTGTGGCAAATGCTTAATTCTATCTAACCTAATCAATATGGGTATTTTCGGAACAGGCTTTACGAGTAGATACCAGAGATCGATTTTAGACGCAATTCTGAAAACCAAGATGGCAAGTTCTGGTGAACCGTTTTTGATAATTTACATGGGAAAAGCCCATGGGTCGTGTTTTCACCGCTAGGTAGCACTGTATTTACCAAATGGTCACGACCAGAGAGACAAGGGGCCATTCATAAACCACGTAGACCAAAATTTGAGAATTTGATTGCATTGCTTGAAAATCTGCCATCACGGCATTACACTTAAATGAGAGCAACAGGAGCACGTCTTACCTGTGAGGCGATCGTAAGCAAAAAGATGGCCGGTCGAGGTTGCTGCGATCAATGAGCCCTTTGGCTCGTCGTTGCTAACGCTGGTGTGCGTGTACGAGCAATGCATTAATGGCTCAAAAAATCGTGAAGCTCAAGGCATTTAGCTGAATACAATGCGATCGTCCCGATCTGCCATGCCAAGCTTTGTAGCGGTAATATTTTATGCTGTCGGCCATTTTGTTTTAGTCTTACGATTGATTATTCAAATATGCGATGTTATTATGTTAGAACAAAAGGAAAACTATTTGTTTTGTGATTTGAATATAATGTGGTTGTCCCGAACCGTCAAGCCTAGTTTTCATTGCAGCAAGGTATTTTTGCTGATATTTATGCGTGAGCTTTTTTATTCAATTGCGATGTGGCGTACTGTAACGGGCCGTTCATTTACCACGTGGACAACAAACCCTTTTTTCTGACCCCCTCGTGGACAAGTGTGGACGATTCATAAACCCCTACCCCTCCCTACAGTGTCTATGTGAACTTTCAAAAAAATGGGTCGTTTCATAAAAATGGGATTTAGAAAATTTTCCCATGTGGAAGACTAATATGAAGCAAACCTTATGAAAATCGTTCAAATCTCAACGACTTATGATATTTTATATTTACATTTCAAAGATTCATCACAAATTGAATTCTTGAATTGGTTCGTAATTTCAACCTCTAACTATGAAATCCAAAATTAATGTGATTAGACCATGTTACAGATGATTGCATCAAGTGATTTAGGGTAGACGAGCCCTTATTCATCTCATTAGTCAGGATATCACACTATTTCGATGATAACTCGACTTAGAGTTAGTGGATTGCGCTTAAATAGGTATCATCATCTTTGCTTCGTTCCTAAGAAGCAGCACAGTTTAAAAAATTTTCCTGGGAAATGTAAAATACTCGCGTTTGAGCGAAGCGAAAAGTCGAGCACAACGTACCCTTATTCATCCTACCATTTGAGCTAATGCGTTGAATAGAGATAGCAGATACTGCTCTAACTAATGTGTTCAAATGGGTGAGATGAATAGAGGTGCTAAGATGAATTAGGGAGCAGTTACCCTAGATAAAAATTCTGATTCTTTTTCGTGCGAGTTCTTATGATTTTTTCGATGATAGTCTTCATAGATGTTTTCAATTTTCACACGTAATGCACACGCATATACTATGCTGTTATAAGCACTTGGACTATTTAAAAATCTTGAAAAAATTTGAATATAACTGCTCACACCAATTACAATACAAATTTGTTTCATTTTTATATAAAAGACAAAAATATGACGACGTGGACATTACCCATACCCCCACCCCCATCCCAATGGACAAGCATGGACTTTCTCGTGACCTCTATCCTTTCCTAAATTGTCCACGTGGTATATGGATGGCCCCTAAGGTGATTTTTGCGAAATATAATACATGCATGCGGCTGCTGAGTTTTTTCTTTGCAGGCTACAAAGCAACCATTTTTAATGACAGGCGACCAAGCAGCAATTTTGCTAGTATGAAAAGGCACGTGGTTTACACGCTTTCACAATTCTTTTTTTCTTTAGAGTCGCTATATTGTTTTTGGGAAGCCTTTCAATTTACACGCTTTCACTCTTTCCTTATTTTGGTTACCGCGTGGGGGATTCTAACTGGATTCTTTTTACAATAACCGGCAGGATCGCCAATGTAAGAATTTGATTTTGCCAATGCTCAATCTACTATTAAATTTATTCTATATAATTTTCACATCAATTTGAAAACACGCTTGTTTGGAATTATTATTTTTTTATTTGTGATCATTTATCATTATTTCCGAAAATGTGGTGGGGGAGCGGAGTTACCCTTTAGACTCCCCCTCCTTCCCTTTGGCTACGTGCCAGCGTGGACTTCAGTCTGATTTGTCCTAATCTTTAGTTAAAATATAGATTGCCTATATTCACTCAATTGCAATGAATGCGATCCGCCAGTGCAATAGTAGTACGTAATACTCGCACCAGTTTTTCACATAGGTACATATATTGTGCATCTAATGAAGAATGATGTTCAAAATGCCTTTGATGGTAGTTGAAATGAATAAATTTCCTTTTTTAATGCAAAAGACTTAGATGTTTTTCTGAAAAAAAATCTAAGTCCTTTGAAATGCAAAGAACTTAGAAGAATTTTGGCAGTTCATTTTTTTGCGTGGATTTCGAAATTAACACGGTTTTTTTCAAAAAAATATTCTAAGTCCTTTTGAATGCAAAAGACTTAGAAGATTTTCAGAAAGCTGGAAGACGCGGGTCTGGAAGATTCCTTATGGCCCGCACCTCAACAATATGGATATTTTCGGAATAGTCTTGAAGTAGGTACCAGAAATTGATTTTGACGCCATTTTTAAATCTAAGATAGCGACTTCCGGTTTAGCGAAATTCGCTATAACCCAATCAGTATGGGATGTACAAATAACTTTAATTAAGCAGTTGAATTTACTTGATTTTTAGCAATGTGTTTAATTTGAATCAATTAAAACCCCCAACTCACATTACATACATCTCTTTTTTCTCTCATTTCCATTCTCACCGCACTCTTCAGGATGCACACATAAAAATATTTTACATTTCACTGGTTTATGATTAGATCTTATATTCGAGGATGTTTTGGATGATCGCCCAGATTTTCCATTCAGGAATTTCGGATAACCGGAAGTCGCCATCTAGAATTTCAAAATGACGTCAAACATCGACATTTTTCTCCTGTTTGTCAAAAACCATTCCGAAAATATTCATATTGGTTAAGTTGTAGAGAATCTCGCTAAGCCGGAAATCACCATCTTGGATTTCAAAATGGCTTCCAAAATCAATTTTTCATGGACAACCTTGGGCTGAAGATGCTGATTTATTTATTTATTTATTCCTGGCACCTGCTCGTTAACACCATTCCGAAAATACCTATATTGATTGGATTACAGCGAATTTCGCTAAACCGGAAGTTGCCATCTTGGATTTCAAAACAGCGTCAAATATCAATTTCTGGCACCTACTCTTCAAGACCATTCCGAAAATATACATATTTATTGGGTTATAACGAATTTCGCCAAACCGGAAGTCGCCATTTTGGATTTCAAAATGCCGTCAAACATACATTTCTGGAACCTACTCGTCAAGACTATTCCGACAATACCCATATTGCATGGGTTGTAGAGAATTTCGCTAAACCGGAAGTCGCCATCTTGGATTTCAAAATAACACCAAAAATCAATTTCTGGCACCTACTCGTCAAGACCATTCAGAAAATACCCATATTGTTGAGGTGCGGGACATAAGGAGTCCAGGCGATAATTGCGAAATCCGCGCAAAAAAACTGCCAAAATTCTTCTAAGTTCTTTGGATTTAAAAGAACTCAGCATTTTTGTAGGAAAAAGTCTAAGCCTTTTGCATTCAAAAGGACTTATTTTTGCAAAAACCCTATTAATTGCGAAATCCGTGCAACAAAAATTTTTAAAAATATTCTAAGTCTTGTGTTGAAGTTTTTTAGGCGAACTTTCAAATTAACGCGGTTTTTTTTACGAGAATTTTCGAATTAACGCGGCTTTTTACGCGGATTTTCCAATTAACGCGGTACGTATCCCCCGCGTAAAAAAACCTGAGTGTAATACATTTTCATTATACATGACATGACAACTATATACAAGAAATCAATATTCGAGTTCTAAAATTTTGTAAAAGAAAAGACCAAATCGATAACTTGAACCAGTAATCAGCGGTTTGAGTTTGGTCGTCTTGATCAGCTGGTAGGAGAAACAGGATAATGTTCGCATAATGTATAGGAAGGATGCCCATATGATCTAAACACCAAAAATGGTTTGGTTAAAATCTCGATGTTTCATGCATTTTAAAGATATTTGTCATTCCAAATTCAAATTCGATTTCTTAGAATTTTTTAGTTCCTTCTTCTATGGGAATTTCATGTGACCGGACGATTAACAGTTTATATTTCCGGAACCATACAACGGATCCGTACGAAATTTTGTAGCAGGAGAACATACCTTTAATTTGAGGCATTTGTGATAATCGGCCAAACCATCACCGAGAAACTGATAATAGCAAAAATAACCCGAGAATAGTGAAAAACTGTGTTTGAGTGCAATGAAAACTTGAATGTCGTATTTATCATACAACTGCGCACATCAATTAGCAACCATCCTACCAGATGCGAGCCCAAGAGCACACTGACGCCAAAACTTCGTTGACGGTGGTACACGCATTCTTGAAAGAAGCTTATACAACAGATAAAAGAAACGAAAGAGATAGCATGGCTGGGTGCCGACCACATGTTGTGAGAATGGGAATTTATTTCAGCCGACTGCAGGCCCCCACCATCATTTCAAGAACGAATGAGAAGCGCGATTGACAGATCTGTATGCGTACCGCGCAGTGCTACCAAAAGTACAGATGTTTCTATAAAGCTGCAGATTATTTGAATTGTATAGGTACAGATTAAAATGATGTCTAAGGAAACTACAGCATGGTACATATTTTTGGAGATAAAATGGTAAAACAATAGTTTTATTTGACATTTCTAATACCTAGTAATATTGAGAAAATGTATATAGGATATATAAATTTACGGAAACTGTTTTTCTTTGGTGTGTAATACAAATATATTTTTTAATTTGACTACTCCTAACAAATGATTTGCTGGCGAATGAACTTATTATTGAAACCTTTACAATAGAACAAATGATTTTTGCACTAAGAACTCAGTGTTTTTTATTTATTATTGACGGAAAAATAAAGCGAGATTGGAAAGGTTGATGTATAAAACATCCAAATTAACCAAATATTATTCAACTAGCAAAACGTTTGCATTAACTTATTGCAGTAAATTTCGGTACAAATTTTCTGAAAAAGTAGTGCGATTTTTTTATTCCCTGTAAATAATATAAAATGTGGCATCACTGGTACCAGCTTATTTTAGTTTCTCTTTGCCGCTCAGCAGCGAGAGGGGAATGGGTGTCGCAGCTCTCCAACGTGCAATGTTGCATCCGAAGTTTTGTATCACAACAGAGCAAAATTTTCTCTTTTGCTCACCGAAAAAAATCGCGGCGGCCATGTTTAACTCAACAATTTGGTCATCGATGACCAATTGTTGAGCAATGTTGAATTTCGAAACACGCCTACTGTCGCAAGGCTGTACTGTTGGAACCCCTGGATACGAGAGAACTCACTCACTCATCTGAACCGCACACTGAAATTTAGTATCAGATTCACAGCTCGCGCGATCGTTCAGAACCAAACGCAAATATGTGAATGGTACCACGGTAACAGAATCGAGTGTATATACGCGAAGTCACATAAACGCTACCACACGCGAAAAACAAGTTAACATACAAACGCTTGAGCTCTTCGCGAACATCCACGCACACCTACGCCCGCGATCGCGCAAACATGATTACAGCTCGGAGATAGTGAACGTCCTAATACTCATACATTCTCAAACGCGGTCTCAAGCGGGAACCTACAAAAATGTCCTCGCGCACGCGATCACGAATCGGTCATGTCCGGAAGTCTATCCTCGATCCAAAAACCTAGGTCCCTACCTTCAGCTGGACCAATTAAGAAAATACGCTCATACCTATTACACAACTTCCAAAACTTTCCCAAAAGATTCTATAACATTTTCCCGAAAACCATCTCCTAACAAATATAATTTCGAAGCTTTTTCCTTAGAAATACATTTACCAGAATACATCAATTCCCACTAATTTCCAGAAAGTACAAAGCCCAGAAAATTACTTGACTGAAAATTCAATTTTCTCAGCTAAATTTCTAACAAACGTTTCATTTAGATTTTATTCACTTAAATGCTTGTTATGATTACAAAAATATTGCAAATTTAAACAAAGCACACACACCTAAATATTTGAATTGTTATCATTCTGTTGATTGAGTTATTTTAAAAATTGTTCTGTTGGCACCTATATATAAATGGGGTGGTTGTTTTCGCTGATTCTCAATGTGCTATTCAGAAAGAACTTGTCTATGGCTGAGTAGTTCTTCGGGTTCGGGGAAAGCGTTGTTTAGAGTAACAGAACGTTTGAAGTGGTGAATCGGAATACAAATTATTTGAAACAGTTACATGAAGTAGCAAATTACGTGTTACATGTATTTAAAAAGCCTGCGTACCTCTTATTTTGTCATCCATAAATGACGTAGCATTTTTTGAGTGATTTTAAACACCCCTCCCCATCGTAGCATTTGGTCACAACACTCTTAATACCCTCTGGTAATTACGTAGCTTGACGGCAACTCTCCCCCCCCCCCCTTCACCCGTAAAAATAAGCAAAAATAAAAAAACGATGTTAGTTAGATGAAACGGGTAAGGTTGCCGTGACATCAAATCAACCCCTATTCCCCTTTAAAAAAGCTACGTAGCATGATATGACCCCCTACCCCCTGTCGTCACACATCATCACAAAATACAAAACCCCCTCCCCCATATAATGCTACGTCATTTATGGATGGTCCATAGGAGTGTGTAGAATTTTGCCCCTATTCGATTTTAACGTTTGCTCGTCAGTTATAAAAATGGTCTTTAAGCAAGAGGAGCAAAGCTTTGCTCGAGCATCGCGAAAATCCGACCAATTTGCACGAAATTGGCGAGATCATATATGTATCCATGTGTATCAACAGTCACCAACGTATTAAAAGTGTTTGAGAAATGTTTGTTGATAGCCAAAATGTGTAGATTGGGGGGAAGTTGAAAATTGCAAACATTTTCAAACAAATGAAATTGTCCAAGATCAATAAGAAATGTCTGGTTTGGCAGCCTATCTGTACCTGTTGTTTGAAAGGCGGCATGTTGATTGCGAGGGCAACCGCCAGCTAGGATTTTCGGGGGTATGAATATCTGGCTATTTATTGAATTTGGGTAATACTTTACTGGGAAAGGAAATAATGTTTTCCAAGAATTGGTACTTTCCAGGTCATGGTTTGTTGGAGAATAGTTCTTTCTGGTGAACAACTTCGGTGTTTTAGTTTATTGAGATTGGTTTTCGCGGGAAGGTCGTAGATCCCTCCCAACGACATAAAAAGGTAAACCGGACAACTTTTGACGAAAACTGACTTGTAGAATTTTCCGGTGCCTTTTCTCCATTAGTACTACAATACTTTGCCGAAATATTTATATTCTGATACGACATACTTCACCTCCATATTTCTATATAGAAGAACCCAGGGACAATTGGAAGGGTTCTCAATGTTAATTTGTTTCATCTTTTTGATTTGGATAGATCGAGCAAAATAGACAGACAAATGCAGACTATTGTATACAACTCATTGTTTTTTGTTTTTGATTTGTTGCCCTCAGTTTTACAGATATAAATGTATGATGCGAGAATTCGTTCATCTTATCTACTGTCGTATGTGAGGACTTCCACAAAGATCCGTCCGAAAATCTCTATAATCGTGACGACTATTTTATATTCCGATGAAACTTTACAGGTTTCACATGCGTGGAAGTCTAAACATTTTCCACAGCCAAAGATTATTTTTACTCAAGCGCAATTTTTCCAAAGGACGTATATGTTTCTACGCGCATTAATTTCAAAAAAAATTTTGTTCGGTTACTCTATTTTATACAGCAAAATGAGTGACAGGGAATGAAACTGAAAAATGGTGAACAAACGTATTTTATAGCTCTCGTTGATGTTTTTGTGAATAGGTGTTCAGCTGAGTTTCTTGAAGTTTTATTATACCTATAAATCGGCTAGCACCTACACTTTTCCTAAGGGGGTACTACCATTTCCAGAAACATTTTTTCTTCAACATTTTAAAAATATTTTTCTTTTGCAACCTTGTGTAACGGTTTAAGTTTAAGTAACTTAATAAGGGGACTATTATTAGGACATATAGAATGTTTATACGAGCGATATATATATATATATATATATATATATATATATATATATATATATATATATATATATATATATATATATATATATATATATATATATATATATATATATATATATATATATATATATATATATATATATATATATATATATATATATATATATATATATATATATATATATATATATATATATATATATATATATATATATATATATATATATATATATATATATATATATATATATATATATATATATATATATATATATATATATATATATATATATATATATATATGTGTATCTGTAGGGGGTCCTTAAAAGCAGTTTTTGGCTGTTTCTCCCAACAAAGAATTTATATAACTAAGGTTTGCTCTTGAAGGATTCATTAAAAAAAAGCATTAATTCCTTAAAATTTTCGTTTTTATCCCAATATTGACAACAGTACAAATCAACGCATTCACGAAAATTAGTGCCTGAAATTTTTAAAGAGTAATCCGAAGTAACTAATACTTAGATACATATCGTCCGTTTGATATTTAGATAAATAGACTCATAATCTTATATGTCACTGTGTTAGGTCCGTTGGTTTGTGGATATACCTTATTAAGAACCTATACCTGACGCAAATGATCATTTAATGATATTCCGAGGTGAAACAATACATTTTAGCTATGCATCCTCTTCCATTGAGTGCGGCATCTGACCCGCAATTTTGATGCGGCATCTCCCCCAATTGTAGGGGAGAGATGCCGCACGACGACGTATACGAGATATAGACCCCATTAATGAGATATAGAGAGTGCGGCATCTCTCCTGACGCGGCATCTCTCCCGAAATTACCCTACACCTTCACGAAAAAATTTAAAAAAAGTATCATTTTTCACAAAACCAGAAAATTATATTAAAAATTTGAAATACCAAAAAAAAAACATTTTTTATATTTTGTCAACAAATAGGTTTAAAGAGAAAAGAAACATTTTGAATGTGATTGCATGATGGAGAACTTTTCAGTGTCAAAGTTTTTCTAACAATAACTTTACACATGTTTTCAAATTTCATACTAATTGCCATACAAAACTGTAATTTTATTACAGAATAATAATTTTTGTCATGAGCATTTTAATTTAAAATGGCGAAGAAGAATCCTATTAAAAATGTATTTTTGACGGCAAATAGCATGAATTATAAAAATATGTCAAAAGTTTTTGTTAGGAAAACTTTGTTTATTGAAAGCATCTCTATGATCCAAATACTGACGGCGCCGGTGGTTGAGTGGTAAGCGTGACCGCGACTCTTTCCAATTTGCCTGGGTTCAATTCCAGCTGAGGCCATTGAGATTTTTCTGAAGTGAAAAAATATGTGGTCACATCTTCCTTCGACAGGGAAGTAAAGCCGTTGGTCCCCGATCTATGAGTTTGGTGGATCGATATCTAGTCCAGATAGTGATGTCACCTCTCTGGCGTCGGTAAAGAAGAAGTGATCCAACTTCTATACTCTTACTAACAAAAAATATCCTCCTCCTGTGTTACTTGTGGAGTGCGCAGTAGTATATACGGCCTCTAGCAAAAGCAGGTATCGGACTAACCATTCCTTTCCTTTCCTTCCGCGATCTACGTTCGGGCCTGGCCGGCGCACAGTGGTCCCAAAGAGCAAAAAAGGGGGTTTTTTAAATAGCGTCAAAACGATTGACTTTAGCAATATTATGTCTTTGAGAAAGTTTCTTGGAGTAGAACTTCCCTTCTTTCTGTTTTATCGGATTGATGATTAATCCCCCTAATAGTGAGTTACGAAATTTATTTTCTTCAATAATTCAGATAGACAAACTTACTTGAGCAAAGTTGTAGAAAAACTCGTTACAAACATTTTACCTGAAGACTTCAACTCTCTAACTTTTGAGCTTTTTGAGATATGGGAAATTATTTGTAAAAGGCCTCTTAAAAACTGTTTTTTCATCATAAGTTTTCTTCTAGATTTTTTCCATTATATAAATGTTCTAGAACATTGTTTGGGCTATTAAACTGCTTTACTTTGCCGAAGACGGAAACTTGCTATCGCTAGTATGTGTGGAGATATTCACATTTTTTGATTGAAAATAGCTCTTTTTCCAATGCCGATAACTTTTAAACGGGCAAAAACGGGCAAACCACTTTGTAAACAAATTAAAGTGCGAGAAAAGCACACCAAATTCTGGAAAAATCAGATCTCCCCAAGGCGGCCCTCTGTGGAAATACTAGAGCCGCGGCGCCGGTATTGATCAATAATTTAGGATTACCAAGAGTTGCACATTGAAAGATGTTTCGCTACTCCCAAGCATAATTATCGACCGTTTATCTGTGCAACTTCAGCTAGTCCAGATCGATAACGGAGTAGCAGCCAGGGGTGGTCGCACAAGCTCAAGCTCAAGCTCATGAAAGCTATGATCCAAACACACTGAAAAAAATTTGTTTACCTCTTTAAAACGACAAACATTAGAATGTTGATATTTTAAAAAGGCATAGTTACACGAATTTATTGTTTTTGTTGGAGCAAAATTCCATATATCTCGAAAACTATTCCATTTTGGAAGATTTTTGTTAAATACATTTTGATTTAAAAAGAAACTTAGAATTATATTCTGTAATAAAATCACAGCTTTGTATGTCAATTAGGATGAAATATAAAAACATTTATAAAGTTATTGTTAGAAAAACTTGTTATCGATAAGTTCTCCTTCATGTAATTACATTTAAAATGTGTCATTTCTCTTTAGGTTTTTGAAAACAAAATATGAAAAAAATAGAAAAAATGATTTTTTTTTTGCAATTTAAATTTTTAATATTTTTCGGTTTTGTGAAAATGACACAACATTTTTTTCAGTGAATATTTTTTTCTTATAGAAGTATTCATTCCCTGTAACTCGTTCTCAGATAGTTTTGCTGTATAAAATAGGGTAACCGACCAAAAAAATTTGAAAGTTAATGCATGTAGAAACGTCTACGTCCTTTTGAAAAATTGTTCTTGCATCAAAATATTGGAATTACCAGAAAAAGCATAGAGATTCACAAACCGAACACAACTGTAAAGTTTCGTTCGAATGGTCAAATTTCGAGGTCGGCCGGTTTCTCATGGAATCCCTCAGGGGGACCCCGTGAAGTTTCGGAAATCGAATTCGTATTTTTGATGCCAAACATCTTTGAAATGCATGAACCATCGAGATTTTATGTTATCTAAAAAATTGTTTGATGAAAATCGATTTTTTGGGACTTTGCTGATTTTACACCTTTTGTCTTTCTCTTAAGGGGGTTTTCTACTCGCGAGGCCTAAAATTGAGCACTTTTTGGGAATAAATTATAAAGCATCTACTCAATGGACTTAGAAACTTTTTCTTTATTTTGAAGATACATGTTTTGAGTTTTCAATTTTACTTTTGAAGACGAAAAGAAAAATCTCTCGCGACCTTGAAACTTAATTGATGACATTGATGTTGAAACTGCATGGGTCCCGTTTAAGTAAAGTTTTGGCAAATTGGGTAATCTGTAATCAGACAACTCATGTTTTTTATAATCATAGTCACGTTGGCTATGTTTAGACGAGAGAGATTTCTATTATTTTATAATTTGTAAAAGTTATGTAACGATTTGTGAAAATTTCCAATATTTACGTTATTTTTTGACCTGTTAGCGGCCAAAAAATGGAACAAATTGACAATTTGCAAATCCCTCTGGACCAAACATAACGGTTTGTTTTCTGAATAATTGGAGACAAAATTATTGCAATCGGACCAGTATTTCTATGAAAAGTCTTATACCATGTTTACAGTACAGAGTTAAAACATGTGATAATAATTAACAACAAGAAAAATGTCATCAAGATAGCGTTAAAACACGTTTTATCTCGTAGTGTGAACGTAGTATTACTTGACCGCTTAAAAACACTATTTTCGGGAAAACGCGTTTAAAGATAAAGTACGGTGTATAACTCGAAAGTAGCAACTTACTAGATAATCTACTATACCGGGTCCACAGAGCTCACCTTCCTCATCACGAAAATGTTCTTGGCTCAGCACATTTTTCTCTCTGTGTTGAATTCGGGCCTGCTTTGCCGCGACACCCACATTGCGTTCAAAACGAGTTATACGCAGGGCCGCCGAGAGGGGAGGGGGAACGGGGTCTTTCCCCCCGGGCCCGGAGTTGTAGAGGGGGCTCGGTCTTAGAACAAAAGAAATGATTCTGTCAAATGTAATTTCAATAACAATTTATTTGAAAGTTCAATTAGATTTTCAATGTTGGGATGATTCAATTTCCAATTTCTGTCACAAAGTTAATCGTACATTACATTATAATGTTGACAGTATGAAAGACTAATCAAAAGAAAACTTTGAACTCAAAAACGAGTTTAATGCGCAGTGGGCATAAAGACAAGATTTTTTTTGTAAATTGTGTAGAACTGAAATTTATTTTCTATATCATACTTTATAACATTTATATCATGCATTTCGACCAACTATTTAAAAAATTGAGTTAGTTAAAGTTGAAAGTTCGTTGGTTTTGGGCTCTCACAATTGGTTTTCATATTTTACTACTTCATTCGAAACTTTCAATATGGTGCTTTTTAATCATTAGTCCAATCGCGATTGATTTTTTTGAATTCTGAATAACTCCACAAATCAACAAAGAACATGAAAATCCACGAAGAAAACGATCCACAGTAATTTTTCGTATTCACCTGAATTTTTTTTAAATAACCCGAACTTGAAAGTTTTTGTCATCTCTAACTTATTTTCTCAATTTAAATGAATTTTTCAATTTTTTTTCTCGTGTTCCATATTTGCTTTTTTGTTTCTTTTCCCAGTTCATCCAGGGTTTGTATTCCTAATATTTTCTTCTTTCATTCTTATTTTACTTTTTTGTATATTCTCCTTTTTCTATTTTTATCATTTTTGCATCATTTTTAAAAATTTGTTCTATTTTTTTATTTGTCCCATTTTTTCAATTAGTTTTATCTATTCATGTTTTATCCATTTTTGCATTTTATCTATCGTTTTATTCGTTTCTTTTGTATTCGTTTGTTTAATTGATTTCATTGAAATTATTTAATTTATTAAACTAAACTTGTATTTTCTATTATTTCTTTGTATTATTTCATATCTTCCAATAAACTTATTTTAGTATTTTTGAATCCACCCTTTTCCATATTTTTCATTTTAGGTTTCTCTCATTTGCTTAAAAAATATTCTCATTTTTTTCGTGTAGCGAAATTTTCAGCTCTCCATTCATCAATTATGAAATTTATGCTTTACTGGTGTATGGATTTTTTTTTTCAATATTCTTTACCCATTTAAACAATTTTGAATTGCATATTTTCTATTATGTTACCTTTTTCATTTGTATATTTTTTCTATTATTTTAATTTGATCTTTTTGCGATTTGTGAATGTTTTCGGTTTTCCATTTAATCAAACTTTAATTTTTTCCACTTTTACTTTATATAGATTTATTTATTTATTTTTTAAATTTTGTTTTGTGTTTCTTTATGATAATATTCCTGTTTTTACATTTCTTCTAGGGTTTTCTTTATTACCCATTTAAATCAATTTGATTTCACATACTTTCTTTTATTCCACTATTGTCTGTGTTTGATTGTTTTCATTTATTCTTGTTGTCTATTTTTTCTATAGTCTATTCCCTCCAATTGTTTCCAGTTTTTTAATTTTTCATAATTATTTTATTTTTATCTTTTTATTCCATTCTTGTACTTAATCATTTCTTCTATTTTGAAACATTTTCCTACTTTCTTGTTTTCATGCTTTCCATTTTTTAATATGATACTATTTATTATATCATAAACACTTTGTATAATTGCTATTTTTACGTCTATCTCAGTGGAGCCATTAAGTTCATTTCTATATTTGATTATTGTATTTTTGTTTTTATATTTTTTGTTGTATTCATTTTTAATTCTTCTGCTATTTTTACCGCATTCCATGTTCATGACCTTTTTATTTTTCATTTCGTTATTTACCCGCATTTTCTATTTCTTCAATGTTTGTCTGGTTTCCTTTTTAATCTCCTTGGTTTAATTTGATTGTTTTAATTATGCTATCGGTATTTTTTGCTATTTATTCAAATTGATATTAATTATAAACATTGATTTTTTTTAATTTTTCCATTGTCCTAATTTTGATCATATATTGTTATATATTGTTTCTCCGTTTTGGATTTTTCTATTTTTGATATTGGTAGGTTTTTGACCATTTGCATATTACAGTTGGATTCCGTTTTTGGCAACAATTTTATTTTTTTCAATTGCCAAAACCGGAACCGTGCCAAAAATGGAACCTTATTTTTGAAATTTGGATTTTCAATTTACGACTTCAAAAATGTTTCAAGGATTTTTAATCATGTGTGAAATGGAATGAGATGAAAGAAAAAAATAAGAAAGTTCATTTTATTCATGTTTTTATCAAATTCAGTTGTCGCACTATCCATACAAAAATCGGACAAAACCTCAAAAGGGGTACGAATTTGATGTAAACTTTACATAGGGGTAATTTTTTGTCGCTGAATTCATATTTGGTGTTATTTTTTGTTTTTTTTTACCTTGAAATCTTGGCACCTAGGGTAGTTTGAAAATTCAACATTTACGAATATAAAGTGCACTATATCTAAAAATTCATTTAAAAAATTGGTTTAGTGAATTTTTAGCAGAACACACATTTTTTTCAATTGTTGATAATACTAAGAGACATTTATAAATTACTAGCTAATACCCATCGCGCGTTGCTGCGACACTCTGCGAAATAGGAGGAAAACACAATTTGTTCCAAAGCGCCATCTGGCGGGCAAATAATCTCCAACTAATAGCACACAAACACGCCCCATACCAAATACCTACTGTGTGCAAATTTTTACGGAAATCGGTTAAGCAGTTTGGGAGTCTATAAATCATATACATACAAACATTGACTTTTATATATATACTAGCAAATACCCATCGCGCGTTGCTGCGATTTTCAACGAAATAGGAGAAAACCACAATTTGTTCCAAAGCGCCATCTGGCGGGCAGATAATCTCCAACTAATAGCACACAAACACGCCTCATAACAAATGAAAACTGTGTATAAATTTTTACGGAAATCGGTTAAGCCGTTCGGGAGTCTATAAATCATATACATACAAACTTTGACTTTTATATATATAGATAGATAGATAGATAGATAGATAGATAGATAGATAGATAGATAGATAGATAGATAGATATTGCGAACCCTGGGGAATCAAACATTACCATGTGTCTCCTTCAGGCATATCATGAAAAATTACCTTTTTCATACCTCGGGCCAGAAAGTGGCAAAACAAGACATTTATTTTCGAAAAGTACACTAATCTTCAAGAGTCAAGAACTACAAGCGATCTTTCCGAACTGTTTCGAAAAAAGTACAGCCACTTTGAATAAATAATTTTAATTTAATGCACGATTTATTATTTGTTTTTCAGAAAGAGTGACCGAGAAGAAAGCCTTGTATCGACTAAATTGAATGACAAATATAAGTCCACCGAATAACCTTGCTGTATGACCCTGATCAGAATCTTAACTAAAACCATATATTCATTTGAATAACATAACATGACCATAATTTTTTTCCAGAATTGATCATCTATTTCACCTTTAAAGGTCTGTAAAAATCTATAAGACTCTATTCAACATGTTTACAAACAGAGAAAGATGTTAAATCATGAAAAATGCAAAATAAAACTTTGAAGTTTTGTACGGCTAGGCGACACTGTGCGTCGTCCAGTAGAATTCTCACAATCTTCGCGCACTTCTCGAGTACAATGCCCCTCATTACGGAGGTGTAACATATCATTTAGTTCGAAACGCTTTTCTTCGGTCCACTGGACATCAAAACTCAAACAATTCACTGCATGGTAGTGTTGATTTCGCTACTGGGGCTTTCATCTCTTCTTTCTAAAAATTAATGAATAATTTTTCAAGAGCCACCCTACCCCAAATCTTTAAAAAAAATCATAATAAATTAATCTTTATCGATTTTTTTTGTTGGAGACGAACCACTGCGACCATTATTTAGATCTATTGTGATAATGTGGTTTATAGATAGCCTTGTTTATTCAGCAAACTTGCTTAAATTTATTTGTGTTATTATACTGTAGGGCATTGCGCAGGTTAACTTCACACATCTAAACAGCCGATACTTTGAACACCCTAACCACAAGGACCACCCTAATTGCATTCATTTGAAATAATCGCCAAAAAACTAACAAATTTGCCAAAGACATCATAAAGATAAAACAAACTATTTGAAAGCTATCAGTTCATCAAATCAACTGTCACCAACGTAATGCAACCGGAAGGAACAGTGGCCGATATTTCCAAGCGTATGAAGCTATCGAAGTTCACACAGGAATATCTGGTTTGGCAGGCTTTCTGTACCAATGGTTTGAAAAGCGACATTTGAAATATTGGTCCATTGTTAAGCAGAACCTGAAGTAGACCCAAAAATGTTAAACTAAACTGTCTGTGGCGAACAAAGTGGAGGAGATGGCTGAACAAAATTTGCTGGCATGTGTAGATGAACCGATATCTTGTTTTGGATCAACTCTATGGTGTCGATGATAGGTACACAGTGCGAACAGAGACCGACGGAAAATAAACAAAAAAAATTTCGTTTGAAATGAAAAAAGTCATTGAAATTAATATCACTAAGTGTATTCTCCTATAGTTCGCCATGAATTACATAATAGCAGATAATTATTTTTTTCAACACATTTCGAGCTTAACAGTCTCTGTGTTCGAAAAACCTACGATGATGACAGGGGCCCTTATGCTGGACCCCCCGGGCCCGTAATTTCTCTCTACAGCCCTGGTTATACGTTCACTGCCGAGTAGCACGTCTTTCTGCTTCAGTCCCCCAGGTAATTTTCCATTCCATAGCTTGTAAGGTCGATGAAAATCCTTGGTTGAAGATACTGACTGCCAAATAATTCACAACATTGACCACCTGCCTGCTATAATTTGTACATGTGTTTTGGCGCTAAGGAACAGATTCCACTATTCAGAGACTCAATGGTGTTTTGGGTGTGATCTTCTAAGCATCTTTCTAATAAATCATTAGATGATAGACTTTCGTAGATCCTGACATATTGAAAAGTAAAAGTTCCTTTTACTTCAGCCTGACGCCACTTGCACCGACTGTCCTCGCCGGGTGAACACTTAGAGTGTTGGGGATTTTCGTTCGATGACGAGCAGTGTTCGAGGGAAGCCCAGATTGCATTTCGCATATGTTCTACAGAAAGTGAGTTTCTCCGAATCGCCAGCCCATAATATTTTGCTGGCCGATTGATTTGTCAGTTAACTTTCCCTTTCCGTTCCCATCGATACCTTTGTTTTCTTTCTTCAGTTTTCGTAATCTCGTTCACATACGCTTCTCAACATGTCCGACGCATTCTTTTTTCTGTACGATAATCTCGTCCCCATATAAAATAAACAAACCACTCACAGACGCTGACATACACATAAACCGTCAAGAATGGACCGGTGAATTCTTTAAACAATGATTTTTCCATAGACAAGCGTCATCGTGGTGCCGCCGCGCTTAGTATCTCAGAAACGGCCGGAGATGGGTACGTTTCGGTTCCCAGAAACATGCCAAGGAATAGGATTTTCACCAAATACTATTGTCGGATACATATAGATTGAAATTAAACAAAGTAAAAAAATCGATTTTTTGAAACCGTGAGAGTAGAAAAACCCCCTTTTGAACCGAGGCCCGGAGGGCCGAGTAGTGTCATATACCATTCGATTCAGTTCGTCGAGATCGGAAAATGTCTGTGTGCATATATATGTGTGTGTCATTTGAACTCACACAATTTTCTCAGAGATGGCTGAACCGATTTTCACAAACTCACAAACAACCCATAAGTTCAGTCTACTTTCTACCGCAGCCGCTGCCAGACCTACAATCGCACAGTGGCGGGTCTACGAACAAAAGTCGGACAAAACCAAAAACGTTGCCCAAACTGGCTGAAAATGATAAAAATTTAATGGCTTTCTCTGGCGATTTTAGATCGTAATGTAGTTTTCTACAAAGTTGTACACAATGAAATTGTCCATCAGATTTTCACTTTTGGTAATATTTGAATGTCTAAAGTACTACCTAGGGGCAAAAATGTGAACCAGTTCCATTGAAAAACCTAAATTTTCAACCAAAAAAAAACTTTAAAATAAAAAGTTGTTCTAGAGCCCCCGACAGAATATTTTAATTTTACTTTCAAATGAAAGGAAAAAGCCCATTCTATCACATGCTGAAGTTTCAACGATGCCGATTTTTTTCGAATAAGATTGTTCTACCAAACACACCGTGCTCTCGATCTAGTGTACATTGTCTCGAGAACAAAGAAAGCATCGGATTATTCTTGTGACCACGAGTAAAGTTGACGAAAAAGCTCTACTCCGACCCAACGCCGCGGTCGTTGACTTGAAATATTGATCAATGCGCCTGAGTTTTTGTGAAGTGGAATACCTTTTGAAGGTAAACATGCAACTTAGACTTACGGAAGTGTTGTATCTTCAGTATCATCATCTTCGGAGTGCAGTGTTAATATCATTCAACACGTTAGCACAAGCTGAGCGTTTCATTTTGCAGAACAACTTAAAACACGTGGCTGAAAGTGACAACGTTGGAATTAAAATTCCCGTTTATATTGAAAATGATTATATAGACGTAAAGCTATATAACCTATCACCTCGTACCCCTCCTGATCCAATTGCAAAATGCATGTCGCAATACGGAGAAGTAGAATCCTGATACTTGGAGAACCTTCTTTCCGGGTACTCCTAACGGCGTTTTTGTAGTGAGGATGTGGGTCGAAATGCACATACCCTCCTACTTGACAATAAAACTCAAAACTCACGGAACTACAATTAAACAAACTACGCTATGCACCCGTGATGGGTAAACTCATACATGCAAGTAGTGTAATCAGACAGCACATCATGGACAACTTTGCGCAGAAGATGCAGAGGAAGACGCATCTCAACCGATTTCCAACTCATATACGGCAAACCAATCCAAAACAGAGTTTTCAATACCAATGCCTGAACGAAAAACGGTGGCCAAATTTGTGGCAGCAGTTGCACAGACCATAATGACAACCACAAAAGAAGCATCCAACACCGCAAAATCAACTGTAAGCAACATCGGCAAGGATAACATTAACAATGACAGATTTACACTGGTCAACAAGAAATGCAAGAAACAGGGAAAAACGTCTCATTGCGGACACCGAGCTTCGACCGGGACGTGAAAAACAAAAAAGAATTAAATGACCGCCCCAGATGCAGATTTCCAGCAAACCCCACGAAAGAAGGTCTCCGCTCGCAATAAAAAGTTGCGCGCACGAGATCCAATATTATAATAATAATTGTTCATATTTTTATTTTTACATTTGTAAACATATAAAAGATCCACGGCTCCGTCAAGCTACCGCTATGAGCCGTGTCAAATAAACGAATGAAAAAAAAATACTCCCATAAGTTGCTATTCAATTTTGAGTTGATCCGACTTCCAGTTTCGGAGTGACGGGTTGAAGAGTGCGGTCACACAGCAAATTCCCGTATAAATTGGTACAACCATGATGTAGAATCATGATCAAACAATGCAGCTTTGACCACATTGACCTCCGACAGAACTCGCCAAGTTCCTAAGCTAATATCATACCTATTCCCCAGCAAATTTGTCTACCGATTTTTGCAAATTTATTTTCAAATGAAGGATACTGTAATACCTTTGACAGCAGCTGAGTTTCATTCGGTTGTGACTCTTGGTTCCGTAATTACAGGTTGGTTAGTCAGCTTACACTGGAATTTCCCATATAAATCGGTACAATTGTAATACCTCAGAGACTAAAAACTATTGAAATGGTCACCAAATTTCTTCGATTCGCACGTCTGATTACTGATTGCCAATCAAACATTCTTGGAATATATTGTCCACTGTCGACGATTCTGGAAGTCCTGGATTCCTGGCACATTACACAATTGAAGTCACATCGGTTCTTCGGTGATGGCTGAACCGATTTTCTCAAACCAAGTCTCAAATGGAAAGCAAAATTTGCAGCAGAGTATTGTGTTGTCACCCCTCCTTCCTTCCCCTTGCTCTTACACCTCTCACCTTCATCACTCCCCTCCCTTGGACCACCCTCACACCCGCATTTCCTTCGTCCACCCCATATACCGAAATAAGATAAAGGATTTCTGGCGCAAACTCCACTCCTACTAACCCCCTTCACTTCCAAACATATTCCATCAACATTTCAAAATATAATCACACGAAGACAACATTGAACTCATGCTGATTAAGCTAATTAAATATTATACTTTTTTGTTTAATGTGAGTCAGCGTCTACTTTCGTGGTAGTCATGGAATACCCGCTAAGTATAATAAGAATGTAATACACATTTCCACAATTTCATTGAATAAAACCAGCTAATTAACCATAGTCTGGATACATGAGATAGGATCAATCGCACAACTAGGTGGATTGAAACAGGTTTTTTTTTAATTATTCGTGTTACCCCATCATAAAATGTCAATAATCTAATTTTTATCGCTTTAAAAGCGTAAATTTTAAAAAAGGCATAATTACACGAATTAATTGTTTTTTGTTGGAGCAAAATTTCAAATATCTCGACAACTATCGCATTTTGAAGGATGTTTGCATTATGTTTTAAAATGATACTTAGAATTGCATTCTGTAAAAAAATACAAAAAAATAAAAACTAATTGACATAATTGAAATTGAAAAACGCTTTTAATTCACCTAACAGTGTGATGAGACATTTCTTATAACTCTTATCACTCTCTTCGGATATTATATCGTTTGAGAACATTTAGAACTTGATGCCACTTGCACCGACTGTCCTCGCCGGGTGAACACTTAGAGTGTTGGGGATTTTCGTTCGATGACGAGCAGTGTTCGAGGGAAGCCCAGATTGCATTTCGCATATGTTCTACAGAAAGTGAGTTTCTCCGAATCGCCAGCCCATAATATTTTGCTGGCCGATTGATTTGTCAGTTAACTTTCCCTTTCCGTTCCCATCGATACCTTTGTTTTCTTTCTTCAGTTTTCGTAATCTCGTTCACATACGCTTCTCAACATGTCCGACGCATTCTTTCTTCTGTACGATAATCTCGTCCCCATATAAAATAAACAAACCACTCACAGACGCTGACATACACATAAACCGTCAAGAATGGACCGGTGAATTCTTTAAACAATGATTTTTCCATAGACAAGCGTCATCGTGGTGCCGCCGCGCTTAGTATCTCAGAAACGGCCGGAGATGGGTACGTTTCGGTTCCCAGAAACATGCCAAGGAATAGGATTTTCACCAAATCCTATTGTCGGATACATATAGATTGAAATTAAACAAAGTAAAAAAATCGATTTTTTGAAACCGTGAGAGTAGAAAAACCCCCTTTTGAACCGAGGCCCGGAGGGCCGAGTAGTGTCATATACCATACGATTCAGTTCGTCGAGATCGGAAAATGTCTGTGTGCATATATATGTGTGTGTCATTTGAACTCACACAATTTTCTCAGAGATGGCTGAACCGATTTTCACAAACTCACAAACAACCCATAAGTTCAGTCTACTTTCTACCGCTGCCGCTGTCAGACCTACAATCGCACAGTGGCGGGTCTACGAACAAAAGTCGGACAAAACCAAAAATGTTGCCCAAACTGGCTGAAAATTACATGTTGAAGTAATTTTGGAGTGCTGAGCTCATTTTTAATGTCAAAAGTTGTAAAAGATGAGATAATTTTTTCCATACAGTGTTATTGAACCATTCTTAATAGCATAATACCATTTTATGATAAATCTTTTTTTAATGATTAGATATAACTAAAACTAGCTATAACAATATAATAATTGGATAAAACTACTATCAATCTCTACTAAAAGCGTTTGATTACACTTTATTTAGTTGTTATTTTGCTCTAGTAACCATGCGCTTCCATATCAGCAAACATTTAAAAATGTCGATTTTAAACCCCTTCGGGCAAAACAAGACCATGAAATTCGAAAAGTAGAGATGATTTCCCATATAATGTATAATAAGTGACCGTTTCGAACTGTTTCACCTGATTGTACAGAATACAGTTGTGAAAAAAGAATTTGCTTTCAACCCACTTAAAATATATTTGTAATAATACTAAATAGTTTGAATCAAATTTGGCAAACATGTTGAAATGATCAACAAAGCTCTTTAAGTGCCCTTTAAAATGAAACTAGTTGTGCTCAAATCGGATTAAAATTGAAAGGGCAACATGTTTTTGAAGAGAAGATAGATACTGTGATTTCGAAAATGAATTTCATTATAATTGTCTGACACAGCGATGTTTAAATTGCTATTAAAATCTAATTCTCATTCGTTTGTCGCAAAATTTGGAGAATATGTCGTTCAATATATAAGAAACCTAGAAAAAAAATATAATAATATTTGAAACATAGGTTTTGTCCGGCCTCCGGTCACTGTGAATCGAGCCAAGTGAACAACACTGCCTATGATCGCATATCAGTCCCATAAAGATAGAAAATCTCATAGAAAACGGGACAACTATGCGATCATTGGTAGAACAGCTACTATTCAGGTTCTTCTGAGCACACTGTTAAAATAAGGCAATCCATTTTTACAAATAAAATGTAAAACGGTTTTGGAATAAAGCTTTTTAACCAATAGGCCCCGTGCGAATCTAGAAACTTTGATAAAAATTTAATAGCTTTCTCTGGCGATTTTAGATCGTAATGTAGTTTTCTACAAAGTTGTACACAATGAAATTGTCCATCAGATTTTCACTTTTGGTAATATTTGAATGTCTAAAGTACTAACTAGGGGCAAAAATGTGAACCAGTTCCATTGAAAAACCTAAATTTTCAACCAAAAAAAAACTTTAAAATAAAAAGTTGTTCTAGAGCCCCCGACAGAATATTTTAATTTTACTTTCAAATGAAAGGAAAAAGCCCATTCTATCACATGCTGAAGTTTCAACGATGCCGATTTTTTTCGAATAAGATTGTTCTACCAAACACACCGTGCTCTCGATCTAGTGTACATTGTCTCGAGAACAAAGAAAGCATTGGATTATTCTTGTGACCACGAGTAAAGTTGACGAAAAAGCTCTACTCCGACCCAACGCCGCGGTCGTTGACGTGAAATATTGATCAATGCGCCTGAGTTTTTGTGAAGTGGAATACCTTTTGAAGGCAATAAAAAGTTGCGCGCACGAGATCCAATATTATAATAATAATTGTTCATATTTTTATTTTTACATTTGTAAACATATAAAAGATCCACGGCTCCGTCAAGCTACCGCTATGAGCCGTGTCAAATAAACGAATAAAAAAAATACTCCCATAAGTTGCTATTCAATTTTGAGTTGATCCGACTTCCAGTTTCGGAGTGACGGGTTGAAGAGTGCGGTCACACAGCAAATTCCCGTATAAATTGGTACAACCATGATGTAGAATCATGATCAAACAATGCAGCTTTGACCACATTGACCTCCGACAGAACTCGCCAAGTTCCTAAGCTAATATCATACCTATTCCCCAGCAAATTTGTCTACCGATTTTTGCAAATTTATTTTCAAATGAAGGATACTGTAATACCTTTGACAGCAGCTGAGTTTCATTCGGTTGTGACTCTTGGTTCCGTAATTACAGATTGGTTAGTCAGCTTACACTGGAATTTCCCATATAAATCGGTACAATTGTAATACCTCAGAGACTAAAAACTATTGAAATGGTCACCAAATTTCTTCGATTCGCACGTCTGATTACTGATTGCCAATCAAACATTCTTGGAATATATTGTCCACTGTCGACGATTCTGGAAGTCCTGGATTCCTGGCACATTGCACAATTGAAGTCACATCGGTTCTTCGGTGATGGCTGAACCGATTTTCTCAAACCAAGTCTCAAATGGAAAGCAAAATTTGCAGCAGAGTATTGTGTTGTCACCCCTCCTTCCCTCCCCTTGCTCTTACACCTCTCACCTTCATCACTCCCCTCCCTTGGACCACCCTCACACCTGCATTTCCTTCGTCCACCCCATATACCGAAATAAGATAAAGGATTTCTGGCGCAAACTCCACTCCTACTAACCCCCTTCACTTCCAAACATATTCCATCAACATTTCAAAATATAATCACACGAAGACAACATTGAACTCATGCTGATTAAGCTAATTAAATATTATACTTTTTTGTTTAATGTGAGTCAGCGTCTACTTTCGTGGTAGTCATGGAATACCCGCTAAGTATAATAAGAATGTAATACACATTTCCACAATTTTATTGAATAAAACCAGCTAATTAACCATAGTCTGGATACATGAGATAGGATCAATCGCACAACTAGGTGGATTGAAACAGGTTTTTTTTTAATTATTCGTATTACCCCATCATAAAATGTCAATAATCTAATTTTTATCGCTTTAAAAGCGTAAATTTTAAAAAAGGCATAATTACACGAATTAATTGTTTTTTGTTGGAGCAAAATTTCAAATATCTCGACAACTATCGCATTTTGAAGGATGTTTGCATTATGTTTTAAAATGATACTTAGAATTGCATTCTGTAAAAAAATACAAAAAAATAAAAACTAATTGACATAATTGAAATTGAAAAACGCTTTTAATTCACCTAACAGTGTGATGAGACATTTCTTATAACTCTTATCACTCTCTTCGGATATTATATCGTTTGAGAACATTTAGAACTTGATGCCACTTGCACCGACTGTCCTCGCCGGGTGAACACTTAGAGTGTTGGGGATTTTCGTTCGATGACGAGCAGTGTTCGAGGGAAGCCCAGATTGCATTTCGCATATGTTCTACAGAAAGTGAGTTTCTCCGAATCGCCAGCCCATAATATTTTGCTGGCCGATTGATTTGTCAGTTAACTTTCCCTTTCCGTTCCCATCGATACCTTTGTTTTCTTTCTTCAGTTTTCGTAATCTCGTTCACATACGCTTCTCAACATGTCCGACGCATTCTTTCTTCTGTACGATAATCTCGTCCCCATATAAAATAAACAAACCACTCACAGACGCTGACATACACATAAACCGTCAAGAATGGACCGGTGAATTCTTTAAACAATGATTTTTCCATAGACAAGCGTCATCGTGGTGCCGCCGCGCTTAGTATCTCAGAAACGGCCGGAGATGGGTACGTTTCGGTTCCCAGAAACATGCCAAGGAATAGGATTTTCACCAAATCCTATTGTCGGATACATATAGATTGAAATTAAACAAAGTAAAAAAATCGATTTCTTGAAACCGTGAGAGTAGCAAAACCCCCTTTTGAACCGAGGCCCGGAGGGCCGAGTAGTGTCATATACCATTCGATTCAGCTCGTCGAGATCGGAAAATGTCTGTGTGCATATATATGTGTGTGTCATTTGAACTCACACAATTTTCTCAGAGATGGCTGAACCGATTTTCACAAACTCACAAACAACCCATAAGTTCAGTCTACTTTCTACCGCTGCCGCTGTCAGACCTACAATCGCACAGTGGCGGGTCTACGAACAAAAGTCGGACAAAACCAAAAATATTGCCCAAACTGGCTGAAAATTACATGTTGAAGTAATTTTGGAGTGCTGAGCTCATTTTTAATGTCAAAAGTTGTAAAAGATGAGATAATTTTTTCCATACAGTGTTATTGAACCATTCTTAATAGCATAATACCATTTTATGATAAATCTTTTTTTACTGATTAGATATAACTAAAACTAGCTATAACAATATAATAATTGGATAAAACTACTATCAATCTCTACTAAAAGCGTTTGATTACACTTTATTTAGTTGTTATTTTGCTCTAGTAACCATGCGCTTCCATATCAGCAAACATTTAAAAATGTCGATTTTAAACCCCTTCGGGCAAAACAAGACCATGAAATTCGAAAAGTAGAGATGATTTCCCATATAATGTATAATAAGTGACCGTTTCGAACTGTTTCACCTGATTGTACAGAATACAGTTGTGAAAAAAGAATTTGCTTTCAACCCACTTAAGATATATTTGTAATAATACTAAATAGTTTGAATCAAATTTGGCAAACATGTTGAAATGATCAACAAAGCTCTTTAAGTGCCCTTTAAAATGAAACTAGTTGTGCTCAAATCGGATTAAAATTGAAAGGGCAACATGTTTTTGAAGAGAAGATAGATACTGTGATTTCGAAAATGAATTTCATTATAATTGTCTGACACAGCGATGTTTAAATTGCTATTAAAATCTAATTCTCATTCGTTTGTCGCAAAATTTGGAGAATATGTCGTTCAATATATAAGAAACCTAGAAAAAAAAATATAATAATATTTGAAACATAGGTTTTGTCCGGCCTCTGGCCACTGTGAATCGGGCCAAGTGAACAACACTGCCTATGATCGCATATCAGTCCCATAAAGATAGAAAATCTCATAGAAAACGGGACAACTATGCGATCATTGGTAGAACAGCTACTATTCAGGTTCTTCTGAGCACACTGTTAAAATAAGGCAATCCATTTTTACAAATAAAATGTAAAACGGTTTTGGAATAAAGCTTTTTAACCAATAGGCCCCGTGCGAATCTAGAAACTTTGATAAAAATTTAATAGCTTTCTCTGGCGATTTTAGATCGTAATGTAGTTTTCTACAAAGTTGTACACAATGAAATTGTCCATCAGATTTTCACTTTTGGTAACATTTGAATGTCTAAAGTACTACCTAGGGGCAAAAATGTGAACCAGTTCCATTGAAAAACCTAAATTTTCAACCAAAAAAAAACTTTAAAATAAAAAGTTGTTCTAGAGCCCCCGACAGAATATTTTAATTTTACTTTCAAATGAAAGGAAAAAGCCCATTCTATCACATGCTGAAGTTTCAACGATGCCGATTTTTTTCGAATAAGATTGTTCTACCAAACACACCGTGCTCTCGATCTAGTGTACATTGTCTCGAGAACAAAGAAAGCATCGGATTATTCTTGTGACCACGAGTAAAGTTGACGAAAAAGCTCTACTCCGACCCAACGCCGCGGTCGTTGACTTGAAATATTGATCAATGCGCCTGAGTTTTTGTGAAGTGGAATACCTTTTGAAGGTAAACATGCAACTTAGACTTACGGAAGTGTTGTATCTTCAGTATCATCATCTTCGGAGTGCAGTGTTAATATCATTCAACACGTTAGCACAAGCTGAGCGTTTCATTTTGCAGAACAACTTAAAACACGTGGCTGAAAGTGACAACGTTGGAATTAAAATTCCCGTTTATATTGAAAATGATTATATAGACGTAAAGCTATATAACCTATCACCTCGTACCCCTCCTGATCCAATTGCAAAATGCATGTCGCAATACGGAGAAGTAGAATCTGTTACACCTGGTACTTGGAGAACCTTCTTTCCGGGTACTCCTAACGGCGTTTTTGTAGTGAGGATGTGGGTCGAAATGCACATACCCTCCTACTTGACAATAAAACTCAAAACTCACGGAACTACAATTAAACAAACTACGCTATGCACCCGTGATGGGTAAAATCATACATGCAAGTAGTGTAATCAGACAGCACATCATGGACAACTTTGCGCAGAAGATGCAGAGGAAGACGCATCTCAACCGATTTCCAACTCATATATGGCAAACCAATCCAAAACAGAGTTTTCAATACCAATGCCTGAACGAAAAACGGTGGCCAAATTTGTGGCAGCAGTTGCACAGACCATAATGACAACCACAAAAGAAGCATCCAACACCGCAAAATCAACTGTAAGCAACATCGGCAAGGATAACATTAACAATGACAGATTTACACTGGTCAACAAGAAATGCAAGAAACAGGGAAAAACGTCTCATTGCGGACACCGAGCTTCGACCGGGACGTGAAAAACAAAAAAGAATTAAATGACCGCCCCAGATGCAGATTTCCAGCAAACCCCACGAAAGAAGGTCTCCGCTCGCAATAAAAAGTTGCGCGCACGAGATCCAATATTATAATAATAATTGTTCATATTTTTATTTTTACATTTGTAAACATATAAAAGATCCACGGCTCCGTCAAGCTACCGCTATGAGCCGTGTCAAATAAACGAATGAAAAAAAAATACTCCCATAAGTTGCTATTCAATTTTGAGTTAATCCGACTTCCAGTTTCGGAGTGACGGGTTGAAGAGTGCGGTCACACAGCAAATTCCCGTATAAACTGGTACAACCATGATGTAGAATCATCATCAAACAATGCAGCTTTGACCACATTGACCTCCGACAGAACTCGCCAAGTTCCTAAGCTAATATCATACCTATTCCCCAGCAAATTTGTCTACCGATTTTTGCAAATTTATTTTCAAATGAAGGATACTGTAATACCTTTGACAGCAGCTGAGTTTCATTCGGTTGTGACTCTTGGTTCCGTAATTACAGGTTGGTTAGTCAGCTTACACTGGAATTTCCCATATAAATCGGTGCAATTGTAATACCTCAGAGACTAAAAACTATTGAAATGGTCACCAAATTTCTTCGATTCGCACGTCTGATTACTGATTGCCAATCAAACATTCTTGGAATATATTGTCCACTGTCGACGATTCTGGAAGTCCTGGATTCCTGACACATTGCACAATTGAAGTCACATCGGTTCTTCGGTGATGGCTGAACCGATTTTCTCAAACCAAGTCTCAAATGGAAAGCAAAATTTGCAGCAGAGTATTGTGTTGTCACCCCTCCTTCCCTCCCCTTGCTCTTACACCTCTCACCTTCATCACTCCCCTCCCTTGGACCACCCTCACACCCGCATTTCCTTCGTCCACCCCATGTACCGAAATAAGATAAAGGATTTCTGGCGCAAACTCCACTCCTACTAACCCCCTTCACTTCCAAACATATTCCATCAACATTTCAAAATATAATCACACGAAGACAACATTGAACTCATGCTGATTAAGCTAATTAAATATTATACTTTTTTTGTTTAATGTGAGTCAGCGTCTACTTTCGTGGTAGTCATGGAATACCCGCTAAGTATAATAAGAATGTAATACACATTTCCACAATTTTATTGAATAAAACCAGCTAATTAACCATAGTCTGGATACATGAGATAGGATCAATCGCACAACTAGGTGGATTGAAACAGGTTTTTTTAATTATTCGTGTTACCCCATCATAAAATGTCAATAATCTAATTTTTATCGCTTTAAAAGCGTAAATTTTAAAAAAGGCATAATTACACGAATTAATTGTTTTTTGTTGGAGCAAAATTTCAAATATCTCGACATCTATCGCATTTTTAAGGATGTTTGCATTATGTTTTAAAATGATACTTAGAATTGCATTCTGTAAAAAAATACAAAAAAATAAAAACTAATTGACATAATTGAAATTGAAAAACGCTTTTAATTCACCTAACAGTGTGATGAGACATTTCTTATAACTCTTATCACTCTCTTCGGATATTATATCGTTTGAGAACATTTAGAACTTGATGCTTCGCGATGTTTTTGATAACACATACTACATGGGATAGTGGCAGGACTCAGAGAATCGTTCAAATCAGCATAGGACAACATCAGTACCAGAAATCTCAAACCAAATCAATGGGAAACCGAAAAAAATAAAATAGACATACCAACGAATTATTGTTAATGCTCTCTTAATAAAATATCTAAATTGTGGTAGGAAAACTGAATTTTCCTAAGGGGGTTATATATTGTACTGAGCCAAAAACATCGAATTTTTTTGCTATTGAAATTGACAAAATGATAGTATCGCCCCTTTGGCGATTGTTTACTTTTTCGGTCCCACCTATCAGCAAGCTCCGCCAAGCTACCGCTATGAGCCGTGTCAAATAAACGAATGAAAAAAAAAAATACTCCCATAAGTTGCTATTCAATTTTGAGTTGATCCGACTTCCAGTTTCGGAGTGACGGGTTGAAGAGTGCGGTCACACAGCAAATTCCCGTATAAACTGGTACAACCATGATGTAGAATCATGATCAAACAATGCAGCTTTGACCACATTGACCTCCGACAGAACTCGCCAAGTTCCTAAGCTAATATCATACCTATTCCCCAGCAAATTTGTCTACCGATTTTTGCAAATTTATTTTCAAATGAAGGATACTGTAATACCTTTGACAGCAGCTGAGTTTCATTCGGTTGTGACTCTTGGTTCCGTAATTACAGGTTGGTTAGTCAGCTTACACTGGAATTTCCCATATAAATCGGTGCAATTGTAATACCTCAGAGACTAAAAACTATTGAAATGGTCACCAAATTTCTTCGATTCGCACGTCTGATTACTGATTGCCAATCAAACATTCTTGGAATATATTGTCCACTGTCGACGATTCTGGAAGTCCTGGATTCCTGACACATTGCACAATTGAAGTCACATCGGTTCTTCGGTGATGGCTGAACCGATTTTCTCAAACCAAGTCTCAAATGGAAAGCAAAATTTGCAGCAGAGTATTGTGTTGTCACCCCTCCTTCCCTCCCCTTGCTCTTACACCTCTCACCTTCATCACTCCCCTCCCTTGGACCACCCTCACACCCGCATTTCCTTCGTCCACCCCATGTACCGAAATAAGATAAAGGATTTCTGGCGCAAACTCCACTCCTACTAACCCCCTTCACTTCCAAACATATTCCATCAACATTTCAAAATATAATCACACGAAGACAACATTGAACTCATGCTGATTAAGCTAATTAAATATTATACTTTTTTTGTTTAATGTGAGTCAGCGTCTACTTTCGTGGTAGTCATGGAATACCCGCTAAGTATAATAAGAATGTAATACACATTTCCACAATTTTATTGAATAAAACCAGCTAATTAACCATAGTCTGGATACATGAGATAGGATCAATCGCACAACTAGGTGGATTGAAACAGGTTTTTTTAATTATTCGTGTTACCCCATCATAAAATGTCAATAATCTAATTTTTATCGCTTTAAAAGCGTAAATTTTAAAAAAGGCATAATTACACGAATTAATTGTTTTTTGTTGGAGCAAAATTTCAAATATCTCGACATCTATCGCATTTTTAAGGATGTTTGCATTATGTTTTAAAATGATACTTAGAATTGCATTCTGTAAAAAAATACAAAAAAATAAAAACTAATTGACATAATTGAAATTTAAAAACGCTTTTAATTCACCTAACAGTGTGATGAGACATTTCTTATAACTCTTATCACTCTCTTCGGATATTATATCGTTTGAGAACATTTAGAACTTGATGCTTCGCGATGTTTTTGATAACACATACTATATGGGATAGTGGCAGGACTCAGAGAATCGTTCAAATCAGCATAGGACAACATCAGTACTAGAAATCTCAAACCAAATCAATGGGAAACCGAAAAAAATAAAATAGACATACCAACGAATTATTGTTAATGCTCTCTTAATAAAATATCTAAATTGTGGTAGGAAAACTGAATTTTCCTAAGGGGGTTATATATTGTACTGAGCCAAAAACATCGAAATTTTTTGCTATTAAAATTGACAAAATAATAGTATCGCCCCTTTGGCGATTGTTTACTTTTTCGGTCCCACCTATCAGCATTGAAGCATCGCCCTTACGTTTTTTACAATAAGTACCGTTTTACACCACCCATTTCGTCCGGGTTTTTCCAATAGCGATCATTGTTACTATTTACAGCTGGTATCAGCTTGATAACTACTAGCAAAAAAAGTATCGCCCTGTTTGTTTGCATGGAGCGTGGAAGGCGAAACTTTAAGTAAACAAACAAAAATACAGTTTCGCCCGTTGTATTTTTTGCTATAGTTTAAGAAAGCAATATCGTACAATCAAATTTTTTAGGTTAATTTGTTGCGTTTCAAAGCGTTTCAAAATTTATTGTAGTCATGAATATTAACCTGAGAAAATTCACCATAAATACTTGTTGGATGATATACCGTCAAAATTATTTTATCAAACGTTGCGCTGTTTAACGTTTGTAAAACTCATCGAAGATACTAAACCTCCGAAATTGGCGGTTTCAAAATGATGCTATCTTGACCTTAAATTACTGTTTTTAAACATTTGACCTATACATATAATTGGTCATACAACAAAAATCAAATGCTCATCAAAATCGATCAGAACCTGCTAGAGTCGAATGGAAATCGTCATTTTTCATAAATTTCTCTCTACATTCGGAAAGTGTTATCCTCGTTATTAATCATATTACGTTTTCATCTCAACTCGAAGCATTCCCAAAATAAAAACCTGTTTTAATCCACCTAGTGGTGCAATTGTGCTTTTCTCATTTGTCCAGACTACGATTCCATGGCTGGTTATGTTCAATACAATGGAGGAAATGAAAATTACATGTTCAGTACGATTTGCACATACATACAATGGATCGACAGCCACGATCTTGAAATACTATGTGATACTGAAACATCGCTTGAAACCAGCGGCGGATAATGGAGAAAGATCCGGGAGGTCCAGGTCCTACCGAAAATTTTCAACTTGTTAAGAAATTTTATACTAGTTTTAATTTTAAAGTAGCAACCCCTCACTGCATACTCCCTCCGGGCCGGTATGATTGACGATTTTTAGAGTGATTGCATAACCTTTCTATATGAGAAAGGCAAAAATGTACCAAAGTTCAAAAAAGTCAATTTTTGTCAAACATCTCAATGTTTCATGCATTTTAAAGTCATTTGGCATCAAAAATACAAATTTGATTTTGAAAATTTTTCATTTCGGTTTATATGGGAATTTGCTGTGTGATTGCACTCTTCAACTCGTAACTCCAAAACCGGAAGACCAATCAATAAAAAATTCAATAGCAGCCGATGGAAAGGTTGCACCTTTCATTTGAGACTAACTTTGTGCAAATCGGTTCAGCCATCTCTGAGAAACAGAGGTCACATTTTTTTTTCCACATGCACACATACACACACATACATACACACAGACATTTTCCGATCTCGACGAACTCAGTCGATTGGCATATGACACTCGGCTCTCCGGGTCGGGATTAGATTGACGAATTTTAGAGTGAATGAGAAAGGCAAAAACATTTTTAGCAAATGTTGAAAGTTATGCATTTGTTGGTGAGCAGTAATATGTTTCATAGACATTGAATCAATTTTAACTTCGCTTTCTATTAAATAAAGACCCTTATTACAGTACATCTCTACAAAAACGAGCTCAATTTGAAAATAAATCTGAGGATTATGATTGATTACAGAACTGTGGAAGTTTCTATTGGAATGTTTTCAGGCAGGAATTTGATATTGATGCAATTAGACAACTGTGAAATCAAGACCAATAGATCAGTTACATATCAGGACCCCATTCCGACAATTTATCATAAGTCGTGATGATGTTTACAACAACAGGTTATCAATCTACGGATCAGATAATTGATCAGATATTGATCAATAAATCAGTCTGCATCAATAAATTTTCAACTTCAATCCAATATTTTTTTTTGGGTGTGGTGGGGGGGGGGGGGTTGTATGATGCAAACCCCAAAACCTTCTCTTGGTTACGCCGTTGCTTGGAGTTATTTATTTCGCTTTTCATTTTTCGATATGTTTCAGATCGATCCGATGGTCATAAGTTAGAAAAATTGCAGTCAGAAGGTTCGCACAAATGAACATTTTTGCACTGATAAGTTATCAAGTTCCTTCCAGACAACTTGGAAGTGTTCGGTGATTATTGCTAGCAGTTGTAGATAGAAAAATGAAATACAAAATTCGTTTTATCGAAATAATGTTTGGCTTATTTCAATGGATTATTACTATATTGAACAATAAATAGGCATCAAAAAGTAATCAACCAACAACAAGCCATAACTTTTAAAGTGTTTAAAATAGATATTTGAAGTCTTCAGTAAAGTTATTCGCAAAAGTAAGAGCTACAAATTTGCTGAAGTCATCATTTCGATATAATCACTTCCAAGAAAATTTGTGAAAATATCTCATTCATAGGGGGATTAATCAGCAAAAGCACAATACCAAAAGAAAAGGCATATTGCCTCCATTAAATTCTCCGAAGATATTATTGACCTAAAATAAGCCGTTTTGGCGTTAATAATAGATTACATGTTTTGCCTTTCTCAATAGAAAGGTATTGCAATAGCTCTGAAAACCGACTTTTTAACGGAGGCCCGGAGGGCCGAGTGAGATATACCATTCGATTCAGTGCGTCGAGTTCGGCAAATGTCTGTGTGTATGTATGTGTGTATGTATGTATGTGTGTGTATGTGCGTATGTGTGTGTGTATGTGACCAAAAATGTCACTCATTTTTCTCAGAGACGGCAGAGCCGATTTTGACAAACTTAGTCTCAAATGAAAGGTGCAACGTTCCCATAGGCTGCTATTGAATTTCTAATGGATCCGACTTTTGGTTCCGGAATTACAGGGTGATGAGTACGAACACGCAGAAAATGTCGATTTTAATAAATTCTGCAATGAATGTATAAAAGTGAAAATTTTTCCAAAATATGACCACAACTGCTTCGATTTGTAGTATTAGGTCGACTAAGCTTGGCCTCAAATGAAAGGTATTGCGTCTCCGTAAATGGCTATTTAATTTCATCCCGATCCGACTTCCGGTTCCGGAGTTACAGGTTGTGGCGTGCGATCACATAGCAAATTGTGATTCAAACCGATACTCCGATGAAAGCAAAAAAGGTAAAAATTTCGCTAAAATGTCTCTCAAACAACTTAAATTTGCTGTTCTAGGTCACCGACGGCCAACCAAACTTTCGTTGACTACATTGACCACCATAGACGGTTCCGGAAGTGCCCGGGAAAAGCGGCCATCTTTCAAAATTTACAAACTCAAATTAGTTTCCCGGAAATGGTTGGGCCGATTTTCACAAACTTAGTCCCAAAAGATAGCTATAATATCCCCAACGATGTCTATAAAATTTAGTACGGATCGCTTATATGGGTCCGGAAATATAAACTAAATCGTCCGGTCACATATGAAATTCCCATATAAGCCGAAACTCAAATTTTTTTTTCAAAGGGAGGACCTCATGAAATTTCAGAAATCGAATTCGTATTTTTGATGCCAAACATCTTTAAAATGCATGAAACGTCGAGATTTTATGTTATCTCGATTTTTTTTTTTATAAAAATCGACTTTTTGGGACTTTGCCGATTTCGCACCTTTTTTCAGTTCAATATTACCGTGGCTGTTTTTTCTTTTTCAAAATTTTAGAACTCGAATAATGATTTATTTTCCTGTATATAGTTGTCATGTGATGTATAATAATAAAATGTTATATATGCATTTAAAAGCTTTTAATGAATATAAACAACGCACACATTCTCGTGATTCATGATTGAGAAAGGCACAATTGCACCGCTAGGTGGATTAAAATAGGTTTTAGTCATATTTCTGGCAATGGGAAATGATAAAAATCTTTCGTCCGCATTTAATGTTAAATATCTCTTTTGATAATAGTCCGATTTCAACAATCTATAGCTTGTTCGAAAGGTATTCGTTAAAGTCTAAAAACATATAAATTGTTAATCTATATTGTCAATTTCGGCAGATGATTCAAAAAAACTGCAAAAGACGCCATTTTTACGCATTCAAAAATTCATATCTTGGAAACTAAACATCAGAATCAAAAACAAATTAATAGCGTTCTTACTGTTTTAGTTCTTTCATTTAAAATTGGTTTGGATAAGATCGGTTCAGCCATTGCTGAGAAACACAAATGAGAATTTGTCCGTTACATACACACACACAGACAACACACACATACATTGTCCCAAATCGTCGAGCTGAGTCGATTGGTATACAAGACTAGGCCCTACGGGCCTCGGAAAAATTTTTGAAAGTTTGAGCGAATTCTATACATTTCTTTTACAAGAAATGTAATAAGAAATGTAAAACATTATTCCATCTTTATGAGTTACCATTCATTGAATAAATGATTAGTCTATTGGTATTTATAGCAAATATTATGCTCAACATTTGCCGCGAACAATGTTTTTTGGTAACTGCTCATGGTTCTGTGTAAATTCACAATTTTCATGAATAGACCCATTGGGTAACTGTGGAACGATGGCGTACGGGGAACAGTGATTTTTTTTGTTCGGTTTTTGTGGTCTGTCTGTCTCAAAATGTGAATGGGTTCCGAATTTCCACAGTAAATACTACCCATATAGTGCAAAATTAGGAAATTTGGGCAAGTTTTGTAGAAATTGTGTCTTATATCAGGATTGCAGCTAATATGCATATATAGTGGTTCGATGTTACGCGATGATATAGTGGATTCTTTCGTATACAAACGATTTTCGCCTCAATATAACTTTAATTCAAAGCGTTAGGATCATTCTTCGTCAAATCAAAAGAATAAAATTTATAAGTAGAATATTTCACTATAGACGACATCGTGTTTCATAGTTCCTACCCGTGGGGCACACTGATAAATTTTACCACCGATTGTTTATTATCCAAAAAATGTTATTTCCCGTGAATTTTACCAGCTGGAAAAAATATATGTATTAGTTAACAACAGAGTGGCACTATGTATCACTTTTGGTTACACAAATAACAAATATTATCATCAAAATGAAATTGTAGAAAAAATGTGTTTCATTGTTACCCTCTCTACCCTCTATATATATTTATATATATATATATATATATATATATATATATATATATATATATATATATATATATATATATATATATATATATATATATATATATATATATATATATATATATATATATATATATATATATATATATATATATATATATATATATATATATATATATATATATATATATATATATATATATATATATATATATATATATATATATATATATATATATATATATATATATATATATATATATATATATATATATATATATATATATATATATATATATATATATATATATATATATATATATATATATATATATATATATATATATATATATATATATATATATATATATATATATATATATATATATATATATATATATATATATATATATATATATATATATATATATATATATATATATATATATATATATATATATATATATATATATATATATATATATATATATATATATATATATATATATATATATATATATATATATATATATATATGTTAGGGTAGGGCAAAATGATCGTTTTTTCAGCACAGCACTTTTTTGGTTCCTTTTGGGGTCTCAAATAACTGCAAAATTTGGGGTCGATTGGTTTTGACCCGGCGCACAGTGGGGTGAAACTGAAAAAAGACTGTCAAAAGTCTTTCCTAAGTTTCACAGATGTTTTCATGCTTCGATGTCTTCAGGAAAGTTTCTTAAGACTACATCCCACATCTTTTAGGATAAGCACCTTAATTTTTCTTAAGGTGCAAGTGTCACATAAAAAACGTTTTTAATCCACCTAACAGTGTGATGAGACATTTCTTATAACTCTTATCACTCTTCGGATATTATATCGTTTGAGAACATTTAGAACTTGATGCTTCGCGATGTTTTTGATAACACATACTACATGGGATAGTGGCAGGACTCAGAGAATCGCTCAAATCAGCATAGGACAACATCAGTGCTAGAAATCTCAAACCAAATCAATGGGAAAGCGAAAAAATGGCCCATAAAATACACATAACAGCGAATTATTGTTAATGCTGTGTTAATAAAATATTTAAATTCCTCAATCAATGCATTGTGGTGGGAAAACTGAATTTTCCTAAATGGGTTATATATTGTACTGAGCCAAAAAAATCGAATTTTTTTTTTGAATCGATTTGAAGTTTATACTTTACTCAAATTTCCAACGCGACTGAGAACTAAGAAATCAACGCTTTTTTTTCTAGAAAAGGGCGATACTAGCAGTGACACCATTCAAAGAAAATCAACAGTATATTTCCAGACTTGGCTTTATTTCCTATTTAAGAACTATTGTGTTTTTTACATCATAGATTGCATGATTCAGTGATCGAAACCCAAAACTTCATAAAGTATTTGAAATTATTAAATTAAAATTTGTGTTTGCTATTGAAATTGACAAAATGATAGTATCGCCCCTTTAGCGATTGTTTACTTTTTCGGTCTCACCTATAAGCATTGAAGTATCGCCCTTACGTTTTTTTACAATAACTACCGTTCTACACCACCGATTTCGTCCGTGTTTTTTCAATAGAGATGATTGTTACTATTTACAGCTCTTATCAGCTTGATAATCCTAAAATAATGCGAAAATAACAGTTTCGCCTCTAAACTGCTAGCAAAAAACTATCGCCCTGTTTGTTTGCATGGAGCGTGGAGGGCGAAACTTTAAATAAACAAGCAAAAATACAGTTTCGCCCGTTGTATTTTTTGCTGTAGTTTAAGAAAGCAATATCGTAGAATCAAAATTTTTAGGTTAATTTGTTGCGTTTCAAAGCCCTCATTCGCATGTATGAAAAAAGCCCTATGTTTACATTTGCAAGTATCGCCCTTTTTACAAAAAAGCGTTGAAATGAAATCGCAGCTCCTGATATTACGCTATCTCTGAAGTGCATGCGTGCATAGTTTCAAATTTTACTTCGACATCGACTTTTTCTAACGGTGACTTCCCAGTAGTATCCTTGATTTCAATTATTATCGCTAATCCTAATGCCAAAGAACAAATAAAAACCTCACGAAAACGAACCGTTTGGGAAAATCATCATCATTACTGGAATTTTCATTTTCACGAAACTTTTCGATAACCTTCCTTCACTTGCGTTAATGCACTGGGTGCACAGTGCTCTGAAAATTATGATTGATTACAGAACTGTGGAAGTTTCTATTGGAATGTTTTCAGGCAGGAATTTGATATTGATGCAATTAGACAACTGTGAAATCAAGACCAATAGATCAGTTACATATCAGGACCCCATTCCGACAATTTATCATAAGTCGTGATGATGTTTACAACAACAGGTTATCAATCTACGGATCAGATAATTGATCAGATATTGATCAATAAATCAGTCTGCATCAATAAATTTTCAACTTCAATCCAATATTTTTTTTGGGTGTGGTGGGGGGGGGGGGTTGTATGGTGCAAACCCCAAAACCTTCTCTTGGTTACGCCGTTGCTTGGAGTTATTTATTTCGCTTTTCATTTTTCGATATGTTTCAGATCGATCCGATGGTCATAAGTTAGAAAAATTGCAGTCAGAAGGTTCGCACAAATGAACATTTTTGCACTGATAAGTTATCAAGTTCCTTCCAGACAACTTGGAAGTGTTCGGTGATTATTGCTAGCGGTTGTAGATAGAAAAATGAAATACAAAATTCGTTTTATCGAAATAATGTTTGGCTTATTTCAATGGATTATTACTATATTGAACAATAAATAGGCGTCAAAAAGTAATCAACCAACAACAAGCCATAACTTTTAAAGTATTTAAAATAGATATTTGAAGTCTTCAGTAAAGTTATTCGCAAAAGTAAGAGCTACAAATTTGCTGAAGGCATCATTTCGATATAATCACTTCCAAGAAAATTTGTGAAAATATCTCATTCATAGGGGGATTAATCAGCAAAAGCACAATACCAAAAGAAAGGGCATATTGCCTCCATTAAATTCTCCGAAGATATTATTGACCTAAAATAAGCCGTTTTGGCGTTAATAATAGATTACATGTTTTGCCTTTCTCAATAGAAAGGTATTGCAATAGCTCTGAAAACCGACTTTTTAACGGAGGCCCGCAGGGCCGAGTGAGATATACCATTCGATTCAGTGCGTCGAGTTCGGCAAATGTCTGTGTGTGTATGTATGTGTGTATGTATGTATGTGTGTGTATGTGCGTATGTGTGTGTATGTGACCAAAAATGTCACTCATTTTTCTCAGAGACGGCAGAACCGATTTTGACAAACTTAGTCTCAAATGAAAGGTGCAACGTTCCCATAGGCTGCTATTGAATTTCTAATGGATCCGACTTTTGGTTCCGGAATTACAGGGTGATGAGTACGAACACGCAGAAAATGTCGATTTTAATAAATTCTGCAATGAATGTATAAAAGTGAAAATTTTTCCAAAATATGACCACAACTGCTTCGATTTGTAGTATTAGGTCGACTAAACTTGGCCTCAAATGAAAGGTATTGCGTCTCCGTAAATGGCTATTTAATTTCATCCCGATCCGACTTCCGGTTCCGGAGTTACAGGTTGTGGCGTGCGATCACATAGCAAATTGTGATTCAAACCGATACTCCGATGAAAGCAAAAAAGGTAAAAATTTCTCTAAAATGTCTCTCAAACAACTTAAATTTGCTGTTCTAGGTCACCGACGGCCAACCAAACTTTCGTTGACTACATTGACCACCATAGACGGTTCCGGAAGTGCCCGGGAAAAGCGGCCATCTTTCAAAATTTACAAACTCAAATTAGTTTCCCGGAAATGGTTGGGCCGATTTTCACAAACTTAGTCCCAAAAGATAGCTAAAATATCCCCATCGATGTCTATAAAATTTAGTACGGATCGCTTATATGGGTCCGGAAATATAGACTAAATCGTCCGGTCACATATGAAATTCCCATATAAGCCGAAACTCATTTTTTTTTCAAAGGGAGGACCTCATGAAATTTCAGAAATCGAATTCGTATTTTTGATGCCAAACATCTTTAAAATGCATGAAACGTCGAGATTTTATGTTATCTCGAATTTTTTTTTTTATAAAAATCGACTTTTTGGGAGTTTGCCGATTTCGCACCTTTTTGCCTTTCTCATATAAAGAAAGGCTATGCAATCACTGTAAAAATCGACTTTTTAACCGAGGCCCGGAGGGCCGAGTGTCATACACCATTCGATTCAGTTCGTCGAGATCGGCAAATGTCTGTGTGTGTATGTATGTGTGTGTGTATGTGTGTGTGTGTATGTGTGTGTGTATGTGTGTGTGTCATTTAAACTCACACAATTTTCTCAGAGATGGCTGAACCGATTTTCGCAAACTTAGTTTCATCTGAAAGGTATAACGCTCCCATCCCATGCTATTGAATTTTTAGTTGATCCGACTTCCGGTTCCGGAGTTACGGGTTGAAGAGTGCGGTCACACAGCAAATTCCCATATAAACTGGTACCACCATGATGTTCAAATGATGTAAAACATATTAAAATTGATGTAACATTACTCTAGTTTGCGGGTCTGGATCACTAATGATCAATCAAAGCAGCTTTGACCACATTGGCCACCTATGACGGTTCATGACGCCCCCGGGGAACCCGCCAAGTTCCTAAGCTAATATCACACCCATTCCCCAACGAATTCTCTACCGATTTTTACAAACTTGATTTCAAATGAAAGATACAGTAATGCCATTGACTGCTGCTGAATTTCATTCTATTCTGACTCTTGCTTCCGGAGTTACAGGGGTGTTAGTAAGGATACACTGGAATTTCCCATATAAATCGGTACAATCGTAATACCTCAGAGGCTAAAAACTATTGAAATGGTCACCAAATTACTTCTAATCGCAGATCTAGATCACTGATTGCCAATCAAACATTCTTTGAATATATTGTCCACTATCGATGATTCCGGAAGTCCGGAATTCCGGGCATATTCCACAATTAAAGTCACATCGGTTCTTCGGTGATGACTGAACCGATTTTCTCAAACCAAGTCTCAAATGGAAGGCAAAATATGCAGTTGAGTATTACGTCGCCGCCCCTCCTACCCCCGCCTTGCCCTTACACCTCCCTCCTTCATCACTCCCCTCCCCTTGGACCACCCTCACGCCCGCATTTCCTTCATCCACCCCGTATACCGAAATAAGATGAAGGATTTCTGACGCATCCTCCACTCTCACTCTACTAACCCCCCATTTCCTCCACTTTCAAACCCATTCCACCAACATTTCAAAATATAATTACATGAAGATAACATTGAACTCATGCTGATTAAGGTAATTAAATACTATTCTTTTGCCTTTCTCATATAGAAAGGTTATGCAATTGCTCCAAAAACCGACTTCCTAACCGAAGCCCGGAGGGCCGAGTCTCATATAACATTCGACTCAGTTCGCCGAGATCGCAAAATATCTGTGTGTATGTATGTGTGTTTGTATGTGCGTATGTATGTGTGCATATATGTATGTATGTATGTATGTATGTATGTATGTATGTATGTTTGTATGTATGTATGTATGTATGTATGTATGTATGTATGTGTGTGTATGTGCGGATTTGTTAACAAAATGTCCACATCGGTTTCTCGGAGATGGTTGAACCGATTTTTAGAAACTAAGATTCAAATGAAAGGTATACTATTCTCATAGGTTGCTATTGAATTTCATTTTCAACCGACATCTTGTTCCGGATTAGTTGAAGAGTATGGTTACAAAACAAAATTTGTTGATTTGTCCACATCGGTTTCTCGGAATTTTCTGAACCGATTTTGACAAACTTGATTTTAAATGGAAGGTCCATCAGCTGCTGTTGAATTTTGTGTGGATCCGAGTTCTGGTTCCTGAATTACAGGGTGATACGTACGATCACGCAGCAAATCTTGATTCTAACGAATTCTGCGATGAATGTAAAAAGGTAAAATTTTTGCCTTTCTCAATAGAAAGGTATTGCAATTGCTCTGAAAACCGACTTTTTAACGGAGGCCCGGAGGGCCGAGTGGCATATACCATTCGATTCAGTTCGTCGAGTTCGGCAAATGTCTGAGCGTGTGTATGTATGTGTGTATGTATGTATGTGTGTGTATGTGCGTCTGTGTGTGTATGTGACCAAAAATGTCACTCATTTTTCTCAGAGCTGGCTGAACCGATTTTGACAAGCTTAGTCTCAAATGAAAGATACAACGTTCCCATAGGCTGCTATTGAATTTCTGATGGATCCGACTTCCGGTTCCGGAATTACAGGGTGGTGAGCACGATCACGCAGAAAATGTCGATTTTAATAAATTCTGCAATGAATGTATAAAGGTGAAAATTTTTCCAAAATATGACCACAACTGCTTCGATTTGTAGTATTAGGTCACTAACATCCATTCAAAGTCTTTTGGCCCCATTGGCCACCATCATCGGTTCTGGAAGCCCCGGCGAAAGTATCCAAATTCAGAATAACAGTCACATCGGTTTCCCGGAGATGGCTAGACCGATTCAACCAAACTTAGTCTCAAATGAAAGGTGTTGCGCCTTCGTAAATGGTTATTTAATTTCATCCCGATCTGACTTCCGGTTCCGGAGTTACAGGTTGTGGCGTGCGATCACATAGCAAATTGCGATTCAAATCGATACTCCGATGAAAGCAAAAAAGGTAAAACTTTCGCTAAAATGTCTCTCAAACAACTTAAATTTGCTGTTCTAGGTCATCGACGGCCAACCAAACTTTCGTTGACTACATTGACCACCATAGACGGTTCCGGAAGTGCCCGGGAAAAGCGGCCATCTTTCAAAATTGACGTACTCACATCAGTTTCCCGGAAATGGTTAGGCCGATTTTCACAAACACTGTCCCAAATGATAGCTATAGTATCCCCACAGATGTCTATAAAATTTCGTACGGATCGCTTGGATGCGTCCGGAAATATAGACTAATCCATCCGGTCACATATGAAATTCCCATATAAGCCGGAACTAAATTTTTTTTCAAAGGGGGAACCCCATGAAATTTCAGAAATCAAATTCGTTTTTGATGCCAAACATCTTTAAAATGCATGAAACGTCGAGATTTTATGTTATCTCGAAAAAATTTTTTTTATGAAAATCGACTTTTTGGGACTGCCGATTTCGCACCTTTTTGCCTTTCTCATATAAAGAAAGGCTTTGCAATCACTGTAAAAATCGACTTTTTAACCGAGGCCCGGAGGGCCGAGTGTCATACACCATTCGATTCAGTTCGTCGAGATCGGCAAATGTCTGTGTGTGTATGTATGTGTGTGTGTATGTGTGTGTGTATGTGTGTGTGTCATTTAAACTCACACAATTTTCTCAGAGATGGCTGAACCGATTTTCGCAAACTTAGTTTCATCTGAAAGGTATAACGCTCCCATCCCATGCTATTGAATTTTTAGTTGATCCGACTTCCTGTTCCGGAGTTACGGGTTGAAGCGTGCGGTCACACAGCAAATTCCCATATAAACTGGTACCACCATGATGTTCAAATGATGTAAAACATATTAAAATTGATGTAACATTACTCTAGTTTGCGGGTCTGGATCACTAATGATCAATCAAAGCAGCTTTGACCACATTGGCCACCTATGACGGTTCATGACGCCCCCGGGGAACCCGCCAAGTTCCTAAGCTAATATCACACCCATTCCCCAACGAATTCTCTACCGATTTTTACAAACTTGATTTCAAATGAAAGATACAGTAATGCCATTGACTGCTGCTGAATTTCATTCTGTTCTGACTCTTGCTTCCGGAGTTACAGGGGTGTTAGTAAGGATACACTGGAATTTCCCATATAAATCGGTACAATCGTAATACCTCAGAGGCTAAAAACTATTGAAATGGTCACCAAATTACTTCTAATCGCAGATCTAGATCACTGATTGCCAATCAAACATTCTTTGAATATATTGTCCACTATCGATGATTCCGGAAGTCCGGAATTCCGGGCATATTCCACAATTAAAGTCACATCGGTTCTTCGGTGATGACTGAACCGATTTTCTCAAACCAAGTCTCAAATGGAAGGCAAAATATGCAGTTGAGTATTACGTCGCCGCCCCTCCCACCCCCGCCTTGCCCTTATACCTCCCTCCTTCATCACTCCCCTCCCCTTGGACCACCCTCACGCCCGCATTTCCTTCATCCACCCCGTATACCGAAATAAGATGAAGGATTTCTGACGCATCCTCCACTCTCACTCTACTAACCCCCCATTCCCTCCACTTTTAAACCCATTCCACCAACATTTCAAAATATAATTACATGAAGATAACATTGAACTCATGCTGATTAAGGTAATTAAATACTATTCTTTTGTCTTTCTCATATAGAAAGGTTATGCAATTGCTCCAAAAACCGACTTCCTAACCGAAGCCCGGAGGGCCGAGTCTCATATAACATTCGACTCAGTTCGCCGAGATCGCAAAATATCTGTGTGTATGTATGTGTGTTTGTATGTGCGTATGTATGTGTGCATGTATGTATGTATGTATGTATGTATGTATGTATGTATGTATGTATGTATGTGTGTGTATGTGCGGATTTGTTAACAAAATGTCCACATCGGTTTCTCGGAGATGGTTGAACCGATTTTTAGAAACTAAGATTCAAATGAAAGGTATACTATTCTCATAGGTTGCTATTGAATTTCATTTTCAACCGACATCTTGTTCCGGATTACGAGTTGAAGAGTATGGTTACAAAACAAAATTTGTTGATTTGTCCACATCGGTTTCTCGGAATTTTCTGAACCGATTTTGACAAACTTGATTTTAAATGGAAGGTCCATCAGCTGCTGTTGAATTTTGTGTGGATCCGAGTTCTGGTTCCTGAATTACAGGGTGATACGTACGATCACGCAGCAAATCTTGATTCTAACGAATTCTGCGATGAATGTAAAAAGGTAAAATTTTTGCCTTTCTCAATAGAAAGGTATTGCAATTGCTCTGAAAACCGACATTTTAACGGAGGCCCGGAGGGCCGAGTGGCATATACCATTCGATTCAGTTCGTCGAGTTCGGCAAATGTCTGAGCGTGTGTATGTATGTGTGTATGTATGTATGTGTGTGTATGTGCGTCTGTGTGTGTGTATGTGACCAAAAATGTCACTCATTTTTGTCAGAGCTGGCTGAACCGATTTTGACAAACTTAGTCTCAAATGAAAGATACAACGTTCCCATAGGCTGCTATTGAATTTCTGATGGATCCGACTTCCGGTTCCGGAATTACAGGGTGGTGAGCACGATCACGCAGAAAATGTCGATTTTAATAAATTCTGCAATGAATGTATAAAGGTGAAAATTTTTCCAAAATATGACCACAACTGCTTCGATTTGTAGTATTAGGTCACTAACATCCATTCAAAGTCTTTTTGGCCCCATTGGCCACCATCGTCGGTTCTGGAAGCCTCGGCGGAAGTATCCAAATTCAGAATAACAGTCACATCGGTTTCCCGGAGATGGCTAGACCGATTCAACCAAACTTAGTCTCAAATGAAAGGTGTTGCGCCTTCGTAAATGGTTATTTAATTTCATCCCGATCTGACTTCCGGTTCCGGAGTTACAGGTTGTGGCGTGCGATCACATAGCAAATTGCGATTCAAATCGATACTCCGATGAAAGCAAAAAAGGTAAAACTTTCGCTAAAATGTCTCTCAAACAACTTAAATTTGCTGTTCTAGGTCATCGACGGCCAACCAAACTTTCGTTGGCTACATTGACCACCATAGACGGTTCCGGAAGTGCCCGGGAAAAGCGGCCATCTTTCAAAATTGACGTACTCACATCAGTTTCCCGGAAATGGTTGGACCGATTTTCACAAACACTGTCCCAAATGATAGCTATAGTATCCCCACAGATGTCTATAAAATTTCGTACGGATCGCTTTGATGCGTCCGGAAATATAGACTAATCCATCCGGTCACATATGAAATTCCCATATAAGCCGGAACTAATTTTTTTTTCAAAGGGGGGACCCCATGAAATTTCAGAAATCAAATTCGTTTTTGATGCCAAACATCTTTAAAATGCATGAACGTCGAGATTTTATGTTATCTCGAAAAATTTTTTTTTATGAAAATCGACTTTTTGGGACTGCCGATTTCGCTCCTTTTTTCAATTTAATATTAATGTAGCTGTTTTTTCTTTTACAAAATTTTAGAACTCGAATAGTGATTTTTTCTTGTATATTTGTCATGTCATGTATAATAATAAAATGTAATATATTCATTTGAAAGCTTTTAATGAATATAAACAACGCAAACATTCACATGTTCATGATGGAGAAAGGCACAATTGCACCGCTAGGTGGATTAAAATAGGTTTTTCAGTTCAATATTACCGTGGCTGTTTTTTCTTTTTCAAAATTTTAGAACTCGAATAATGATTTATTTTCCTGTATATAGTTGTCATGTGATGTATAATAATAAAATGTTATATATGCATTTAAAAGCTTTTAATGAATATAAACAACGCACACATTCTCGTGATTCATGATTGAGAAAGGCACAATTGCACCGCTAGGTGGATTAAAATAGGTTTTGGTCATATTTCTGGCAATGGGAAATGATAAAAATCTTTCGTCCGTATTTAATGTTAAATATCTCTTTTGATAATAGTCCGATTTCAACAATCTATAGCTAACGAAAGGTATTCGTTAAAGCTGTCTAAAAACATATAAATTGTTAATCTATATTGTCAATTTCGGCAGATAATTCAAAAAAACTGCAAAAGACGCCATTTTTACGCATTCAAAAATTCATATCTTGGAAACTAAACATCAGAATCAAAAACAAATTAATAGCGTTCTTACTGTTTTAGTTCTTTCATTTAAAATTGGTTTGGATAAGATCGGTTCAGCCATTGCTGAGAAACACGAATGAGAATTTGTCCGTTACATACACACACAGACAACACACACATACATTGTCCCAAATCGTCGAGCTGAGTCGATTGGTATACAAGACTCGGCCCTCCGGGCCTCGGAAAATTTTTTGAAAGTTTGAGCGAATTCTATACATTTCTTTTACAAGAAATGTAATAAGAAATGTAAAACATTATTCCATCTTTATGAGTTACCATTCATTGAATAAATGTTTAGTCTATTGGTATTTATAGCGAATTTTATGCTCAACATTTGCCGCGAACAATGTTTTTTGGTAACTTCTCATGGTTCTGTGTAAATTCACAATTTTCATGAATAGACCCATTGGGTAACTGTGGAACGATGGCGTATGGGGAACAGTGATTTTTTTTGTTCGGTTTTTGTGGTCTGTCTGTCTCAAAATGTGAATGGGTTCCGAATTTCCACAGTAAATACTACCCATATAGTGCAAAATTAGGAAATTTGGGCAAGTTTTGTAGAAATTGTGTCTTATATCAGGATTGCAGCTAATATGCATATATAGTGGTTCGATGTTACGCGATGATATAGTGGATTCTTTCGTATACAAACGATTTTCGCCTCAATATAACTTTAATTCAAAGCGTTAGGATCATTCTTCGTCAAATCAAAAGAATCAAATTTATAAGTAGAATATTTCACTATAGACGACATCGTGTTTCATAGTTCCTACCCGTGGGGCACACTGATAAATTTTACCACCGATTGTTTATTATCCAAAAAATGTTATTTCCCGTGAATTTTACCAGCTGGAAAAAAATATATGTATTAGTTAACAACAGAGTGGCACTATGTATCACTTTTGGTTACACAAATAACAAATATTATCATCAAAATGAAATTGTAGAACAAATGTGTTTCATTGTTACCCTCTATATATTTATATATATATATATATATATATATATATATATATATATATATATATATATATATATATATATATATATATATATATATATATATATATATATATATATATATATATATATATATATATATATATATATATATATATATATATATATATATATATATATATATATATATATATATATATATATATATATATATATATATATATATATATATATATATATATATATATATATATATATATATATATATATATTAGGGTAGGGCAAAATGATCGTTTTTTCAGCACAGCACTTTTTTGGTTCCTTTTGGGGTCTCAAATAACTGCAAAATTTGGGGTCGATTGGTTTTGACCCGGCGCACAGTGGGGCGAAACTGAAAAAAAGACTGTCAAAAGTCTTTCCTAAGTTTCACAGATGTTTTCATGCTTCGATGTCTTCAGGAAAGTTTCTTAAGACTACATCCCACATCTTTTAGGATAAGCACCTTAATATTTCTTAAGGTGCAAGTGTCACATAAAAAACGTTTTTAATCCACCTAACAGTGTGATGAGACATTTCTTATAACTCTTATCACTCTTCGGATATTATATCGTTTGAGAACATTTAGAACATGATGCTTCGCGATGTTTTTGATAACACATACTACATGGGATAGTGGCAGGACTCAGAGAATCGCTCAAATCAGCATAGGACAACATCAGTGCTAGAAATCTCAAACCAAATCAATGGGAAAGCGAAAAAATGGCCCATAAAATACACATAACAGCGAATTATTGTTAATGCTGTGTTAATAAAATATTTAAATTCCTCAATCAATGCATTGTGGTGGGAAAACTGAATTTTCCTAAAGGGGTTATATATTGTACTGAGCCAAAAAAATCGAATTTTTTTTTTTTTTGAATCGATTTGAAGTTTATACTTTACTCAAATTTCCAACGCGACTGAGAACTAAGAAATCAACGCTTTTTTTTCTAGAAAAGGGCGATACTAGCAGTGACACCATTCAAAGAAAATCAACAGTGTATATTTCCAGACTTGGCTTTATTTCCTATTTAAGAACTATTGTGTTTTTTACATCATAGATTGCATGATTCAGTGATCGAAACCCAAAACTTCATAAAGTATTTGAAATTATTAAATTAAAATTTGTGTTTGCTATTGAAATTGACAAAATGATAGTATCATTTTCGGTCTCACCTATAAGCATTGAAGTATCGCCCTTACGTTTTTTTACAATAACTACCGTTCTACACCACCGATTTCGTCCGTGTTTTTCAATAGAGATGATTGTTACTATTTACAGCTCTTATCAGCTTGATAATCCTAAAATAATGCGAAAAAAACAGTTTCGCCTCTAAACTGCTAGCAAAAAACTATCGCTCTGTTTGTTTGCATGGAGCGTGGAGGGCGAAACTTTAAATAAACAAACAAAAATACAGTTTCGCCCGTTGTATTTTTTGCTGTAGTTTAAGAAAGCAATATCGTAGAATCAAAATTTTTAGGTTAATTTGTTGCGTTTCAAAGCCCTCATTCGCATGTATGAAAAAAGCCCTATGTTTACATTTGTAAGTATCGCCCTTTTTACAAAAAAGCGTTGAAATGAAATCGCAGCTCCTGATATTACGCTATCTCTGAAGTGCATGCGTGCATAGTTTCAAATTTTACTTCGACATCGACTTTTTCTAACGGTGACTTCCCAGTAGTATCCTTGATTTCAATTATTATCGCTAATCCTAATGCCAAAGAACAAATAAAAACCTCACGAAAACGAACCGTTTGGGAAAATCATCATCATTACTGGAATTTTCATTTTCACGAAACTTTTCGATAACCTTCCTTCACTTGCGTTAATGCACTGGGTGCACAGTGCTCTAAAAATCTAGCGAAATCGTCTTAGGGCACCAGCGGGTCTGAAAAGAATACTAAAAACTAATTTCTATTCCATAATTTTCAGTTCAGCAATTCGAGAGATCGTGCTCACCGTAAGCCATGAAAAATAGACTACGTTGTGAAGCGATGGTCACCATTTATTAAGAAATCACGGTAAAATAAAAAATAGAACCATTAAAATATTTCAAATAGTTTATAATTTTCACAAATTTATTAGGAAAAAATGTTTAATAAGCTTTCGTAATATTGTGTAGGAAAAAGCTGAAAATTTCAGCATTTTCTCTATCTGCAACATATAAACCCTTAAGTATACCAATTAATTGGTATACGAATTGGAATAGGTTCGCCAAATTTTGAAAGAAGTCTATAAAATAACCCCTTGAAAACTACCTAAAAACTGTTGTAGTTCGATGCAATAAAAAAATCCCCGAAAATGAAACGTACCTATTAATGTGAAACACAGTGAATAATACATACAATAAAGACCCAGTTTTATCAGTCTCATGGTGTATTTTAGGCTGACAAAATGGAGACATTGACTAAATCGGGCAATTTTTTTGACATTAAAAATGTCTTACTCCACTATCTGGGGCTAGGTGTCATTCTAAAATCTAAACTATCTCCCATGTAACGAAACTATGTAAGGTTTGCACGCTTATAACTCCGATATTACTAGATGGATTTTAATCATTCATACACCAACCGATTCAGAAACACCTAACTTAAATATTGGTAATAATTTAATATCTCCCCAATAAAAGAAAACTTTTGGAAATTGGTAAAATTAAAAAGTTCACGAAAAACGGGAAAATTACCATTCGTGAGGCAGATTTCTCAGACACAGCCGTCAAGAGAGGGCAGCTTAGTTGCTCAATGAAACACGAAAAGTCATAAATAGAAGCAACGCATGTCCGTTTAAATCAGTTGTTGCTCTTATCCCACACGAGCAACGTCGTCTCCGGGCGATGCAATAAGCGCTATCGATTTTCGGTAACGTTGGCATTTGCACACACTCGCACCTAAGTGACTAAACCATATACGGTTAATTTATAAATAGAGGTGACGCGTACCCGTTTGAATCAGTTTTTGTTCTTATGTCGAACGGGAAAGATCATGGCACTACAATAAGCGGTAGATGGCATAGGCATTTTCGGCAGCGGTGGCCGTGTGCGGATTTTTCGGGTACCAGCACGGTGTCACAGAATGATTTGCAAAGTGGGTGGGCGGGGGTTTGGATTTAATTCAATACGGTGTGTGCTGCTTAAGAGTGTTGCGTTTGAAAAAAAAAATATTTATTTTTATGCATGCGTATGCGTTGTAACTTGTTAATCCATGTTTACGGCGCTTTGTAGCTGCGTAGGGTAAAGAGCCTATTGGTTTTCATGTTTTATATTTCGGTTATATGTTTTTTATCAGCAAGGCATCTGACAACGTGCTTCTGTAGTTATTGCACTGTTCAGCAGCGTAGTATTTTATATAGGAGAGTACACTCAGGTTTTTTTACGCGGATTTTGAAATTTACGCGGTTTTCATTAACACGTTTTTTTTTAAATTTACGCGGTTTTCATTTACACGGCCTGTATCCCCTGCGTGAAAAATCTGAGTGTAATTGCATCGGAAACAATCACATTCCCAGCAGAACTTTTTGTTTTCTAATTTCAAACACTTTTGTTTTGTACTGTACACAATGGAAAATTTTAAAACAGAACTTACCGTCCCAGCAGCAGTTGAAGCGGGTGTTCTTTTTCGATTCAAATTCAAGCCATGTCTTAAGCGTTACTGGACTTAAAATTGTTTTCCCAGTTTATCCAGTCAGAATATCTTTCCTACCCTATGTATTTGAAACACAGTTCTAATTGCGTTTAAAGTATACAACAAATAGAACGGTTGGGTATACTAATTTAAATTTTAAAATAAATCTGTTTTAAATTATGAAAAAAACCGCTGTTCTGAAGATATAATTATGTCAGTCCTATTACCACATAAAACACCTATATAACATAAAACTCTGCAGAATTGGTTTAATAATATAAAGTATACACTACAAAGTTATAACACGTTTTAATAATTAGCAACAAGAAAAATGTCACCAAGATAGCATAAAAACCCGTTTTAACTGATAGTTCTAACGTTGCATAACAATGTAATTTATCAAATAATTTCATTTTTTCCACCACTAATCAATCAAGAAATACTTAAACTTAAGATTGTTTACTTAAGTTCATTAGTACATTATTGAAAATTTAAATGGAAAATGAAATTTCATATTTCATGGAGAATCTGTATATTTCCGTTGGCGGGCGTGGGCTTCCTCATCACAGCTCTCAATATGGAACTTTTCTTTTGAATATATTTTTTGGACAGACCAGCCTATTTTTACTAGATGGATCAGCCAAATAATGCCAATCACCTAGTGAGATACTTGATTAATTAATAGATTACCTTTAAAAGACCTTCAATAAATTATGTTTTGATGGGGAGGGTATATAGCAAATTATAACATATGAAAACAGGCGAGTGAACAAGAACGTGAGTCGATATGTGTGATAGATAAAATTCATTTGCACGCTCTTGAAAAAAACTACATTTTTAATGTCACCGTGGTCGTGTCCTGTACACAACCCTTTAATTTTTTCTTTATAATAAACTGAAGCTTTTAAAATATTCTTCTCGTCCCTTGATGTAGTCTGATAACTATTTCTGATTATGATGAACTTTTTATTTTCGCATATCTTCATGATAAGGAAAACATGCTCAAGAAAGGATTTACTCGAATGCAGTCTTGTTCGTCTGCTAGAGCCCATCAAACATATGTTCATATTTGGCTGATAAAATCGGGGTTTCAATGTGTTATAATAGATATTCAGCATTCGAAGAAGTTTCTTTTGAACGAGTGTAGAACGACTTTGTTTCTACTTATTTGAAATCAACGGCGTAGCCAGAAATTAGGTTTGGTGAAAATCGATCATACTGTCCAAACGGCATAATTCCGAAACCGTAATTTTTGAAGTTTTAAAATTATGCAGAATTAATTTTTCAGAAAATATTAACAGAGTTCGTGTCTTTAGCGAATTTGTTGAGACTTTATTGTAGTCATGAATATTAACCTGAGAAAATTCACCATAAATACTTCTTGGACGATATACCGTCAAAATTATTTTATCAAACGTTGCGCTGTTTAACGTTTGTAAAACTCATCGAAGATACTAAACCTCCGAAATTGGCGGTTTCAAAATGATGCTATCTTGACCTTAAATTACTGTTTTTAAACATTTGACCTATACATATAATTGGTCATACAACAAAAATCAAATGCTCATCAAAATCGATCAGAACCTGCTAGAATCGAATGGAAATCGTCATTTTTCATAAATTTCTCTCTACATTAGGAAAGTATTATCCTCGTTATTAATCATATTACGTTTTCGTCTCCACTCGACGCATTCCCAAAATAAAAACCTGTTTTAATCCACCTAATGGTGCAATTGTGCTTTTCTCATTTGTCCAGACTACGATTCCATTGCTGGTTATGTTCAATACAATGGTGGAAATGACTATTATATGTTCAGTACGATTTGCACATACATACAATGGATCGACAGCCACGATCTTGAGATACTATGTGATATTGAAACATCGCTTGAAACCAGCGGCGGATCATGGAGAAAGATCCGGGAGGTCCAGGTCCTGCCGAAAATTTTCAACTTGTTAAGAAATTTTGAACTAGTTTTAATTTTAAAGTAGCAACACCTCACTGCATATTCCCTCCGAGCCGGTATGATTGACGATTTTTAGAGTGATTGCATAACCTTTCTATATGAAAAAGGCAAAAATGTACCAAAGTCCAAAGAAGTCAATTTTTGTCAAACATCTCAATGTTTCATGCATTTTAAAGTCATTTGGCATCAAAAATACAAATTTGATTTTGAAAATTTTTCATTTCAGTTTATATCGGAATTTGCTGTGTGATTGCACTCTTCAACTCGTTGCTCCGGAACCGGAAGTCCAATCAATAAAAAATTCAATAGCAGCCGATGGGAAGGTTGTACCTTTCATTTGAGACTAATTTTGTACAAATCAGTCCAGCTATCTTTGAGAAACAGAGGTCACATTTTTTTCCACATACACACATACACACACAGACATTTTCCGATCTCGACGAACTCAGTCGATTGGCATATGACACACGGCTCTCCGGGTCGGGATTAGATTGACGAATTTTAGAGTGAATGAGAAAGGCAAAAACATTTTTAGCAAATGTTGAAAGTTATGCATTTTTTGGTGAGCAGTTCTATGTTTCATAGACATTAAATCAATTTCAACTTTGCTTCCTATTAAATAAAGACCCTTATTACAGTACATCTCTACAAAAACGAGCTCAATTTGAAAATAAATCTGAGGATTATGATTGATTACAGAACTCTGGAATTTTCTATTGGAATGTTTTCAGGCAGGAATTTGATATTGATGCTATTAGACAACTGTGAAATCAAGACAAATAGATCAGTTACATATCAGCACCCCATTCCCACAATTTATCAAAAGTCCTCATAATGTTTACAACAACAGATTATCAATGTACGGATCAGATAATTAATATTGTAATATTGAATTAAATCAGACAGCATCAATACATTTTCAACTTCAATCCAATATTTTTTTGGATGGTGAGAGGGGGAGGGGGTTGTGTTGTGTTAGACCCCAAAGCCTTCTCTTGACTACGCCGTTGCTTGGAATTATTTATTTCGCTTTTCATTTTCCGATATGTTTCAGATCGATCCGACGGTTATAAGTTAGAAAAAATGAACATTTTTGCGCTGATATGTTATCAAGTTCCTTCCAGACAACTTGGAAGTGTTCGGTGATTATTTCTAGCGGTTGTAGATAGTAAAATGAAATACAAAATTCGTTTTATCGAAATAATGTTTAGCTTATTTCAATGGATTATTACTATATTGAACAATAAATAGGCGACAAAGAGTAATCAACAAACAACAAGCCATAACTTTTAAAGTATTCATAATAGATATTTAAAGTCTTTAGTAAAGTTATTGGAAAAAGTAAGAGCTACAAATTTGCTGAAGACATAATTTCGATATAATCACTTCCAAGAAAATTTGTGAAAATATCTCGCTCATACGGGGATTAGTCAGCAAAAGCACAGTACCAAAAGAAAGGGCATATTACCTCCATTAAATTCTCCGAAGATACTATTGACCTAAAATAAGCCGTTTTGGCGTTAATAATAGATTACATGTTTTTGGTCATATTTCTGGCAATGGGAATTGATAAAAATCTTTCGTCCGCATTTAATGTTAAATATATCTTTTGATAATAGTCCGATTTTAACAATCTATAGCTTGTTTGAAAGGTATTTGTTAAAGCTGTCTAAAAACATATAAATTGTTAATCTATATTGTCAATTTCGGTAGATAATTTAAAAAAAACGCTTTTAATCCACCTAACAGTGTGATGAGACATTTCTTATAACTCATATCACTCTCTTTGGATATTATATCGTTTGAGAACATTTAGAACTTGATGTTTCGCGATGTTTTTGATAACACATACTACATGGAATAGTGGCAGGACTCAGAGAATCGCTCAAATCAGCATAGGACAACATCAGTGCTAGAAATCTCAAACCAAATCAGTGGCGTAGCCAGAAATTTGGTTTGGAGGGGGTTTTGATGAAAATCTTAGATTTTTCAAAAATCTTGGCGGGTCTATTGATGACATTTATTCTGTAGGCCGCGATCGACTGGATTCTACCGTGTTCTGCAGTAATAGCGAAATGGGATGGTGTGAGCGGGCATGGGCGCTATAACCCTACCGTAGGCAGAACTAAATACCTGTCACAGGTGTCAGTTATGTTGGGTGGCGGACAACGAGATAGGTTAGGTCAAGTTCAACGAGTGGCCCTAAAACACCACTTTACTAACAATCAAGCAGAAAAGGATGAGCTGAAAACTCGCAACTTCGAAACCGTAGCATTGGAGGAGCTTTGATAGACGGTGCAGAAGGTATGGAAATGCGGCGATCGAGCGACGGCACAAGAGCTGGGTAAAATGCGCCAACGCGTGATCGAGTGGCAGGCTATCGGCGAAAGGATGTGTGTAGTGTGGATCAAAGGTCATTTCTTGGACTAGAGCATTATCAATGTGCACTGACCTCACGAAGCCGAGAAAGATGCATTTTATGCGCAGCTGGAGCATGTCTGTGATAGCTGCCTATGGCGGAATGTTAAGCTGGTCATCGGTGACATAAACATCCTGATAGGCCGGGGGCATTGTATAAACCGATTATCGCACAGGATAGTTTGTACACCTTATAAATAATCTGCAGAAATTCTCACGATTGATAAGTATATTATGACGAACACCTAAATAGCGAAGCAGTGAACGACAAGAGTATTTCAAGAATCAGCTTGGAGACGCGCGCAGTCGACGACAGATTCGCCGGCAATGATCAACTGTCATGTGAGCTACTCAAACACAGAGTAGAGGAATTGGCTAGAGCACTCCACTGGGTGCTTTTGAAAATCTGGAAGGATATTACTGAAGCATAGGATGTAGGGAGTAGTATGTCCCATCTATAAAAATGGTGTTAAGCGGGATTTTTGCAACTAATTACCGATTAATCACATTACTGAACTGCCCTTGTATGCAAAGGTGACGTAAATGCCATCGAGTATATTTTTAAGGAAATCAATTTTCAAATCTTGCATGGTGCGGGCAAAAGCATGCTTTCGCCACTTTGCTTTTCGCATTTCAACAGGTTATTTTTAATTTTTATTTGAAGTCGTTTGCACTGATAGATGCGAATTTTCGTAGTGAACTTAAAAATACGAAAAAGTTAAATTTGACCAAAGTGGTGTTGAAGTCACTTTTGCATACTAGGATCACAGAGAACAGACATCCATGATCGAACAAAAATATTTAAAAAAACGTGTGAAAACATTTGAATTAATATACGTTAAACACTAGCGCCGCCACACCAACCTATCCCAACTATCCGTCAAACCCATTTCGGGACCGATTCGAAATCCTGAATGGATTCAGTATGGAAAGAAATTTGCTCAAAGAAAACAACCGATTCCGACTCTATCGGTTGATGCATTTGAGCTGGAATTCTTGCTGGAAGTGCGAACCGGTTCCGGACTAGTTTGACTGGGTAGACGAATAACCGCTGTCAATTCTGTCGAACTCAGCCACAAAAAACGTGACGACAGTAGCGTACCTGGTTAGGATATCCCAACTACCTTCGAAACCGTTAGAGATTTTACACAAGTTGAATGCTGAAGATGGACGTCTGTTCTCTGTGCTAGGATAGTAAACGTCATCTACAAGGTGTTCTCCCAAATTCTCTGTTGCCGCCTATAACCGTTAGTAAGGGAATTCGTAGTGCAATATGGCCTATAATGCACAAATACGGGTTGCATTCATATCTTCAACCAAGCTATTTGCAATAACATTCTTGAAAACTTTGCTGAAGAACTAAGTCTCGAACTAAATTTGATTGGAATTAGTAATGCATCCAAATGGAAAAATTAATCAACAAAATTATGCTGCTAAATGCTAAACTTCCAAAAACTGATGGTTTCCAAATTATGGAATCTTGGCGCCATTCAATTCGATACCCAAATGTACATCATAAATAGCGAAAATCGTGAAAAATTTTCAATTTTTTTATTACCAATCTTAGCTAGTGGCACTTTAAATTAATGATAACCCAAAAAAATCAAATGCACATAAAAACCGGTTCTGACCTGCTAGAGACAAGCGTAAAACGCCATTTTTCATCAGTTTCTATGTAGGCGTTTTCATTGAGCTATTTTGCTTAATATTTACATGATTTATCAACTATAGGATCTTCACTAAAATATTAGTTACCCATTCTCACAAGTTACAAAAAGTCCCCATAACGTTTAAAACATTAGTTTCTCAATGTAATGAACAGCTAATAAACTTCCAAATTATCGTTTGAATATTTAATAAACTAGTCAGCATTAAAGTTTTTTTTCTCAATTCAAATATTTTGATTTGGAGGGGGTTTTAACCCCCAAAACCCCCCCTTGGCTACGCCACTGAACCAAATCAATGGGAAAGCGAAAAAGTGGCCCATAAAATAGACATACAAACAAATTATTGCTAATGCTCTGTTAATAAAATATCTAAATTCCTCAATTGTGGTGGGAAAACTGAATTTTCCTAAAGGGGTTATAAATTGTACTGAGCCAAAAAAATTGAATTTTTTTTTGAATCGATTTGAAGTTTATACTTTACTCAAATTTCCAACGCGACTGAGAACTAAGAAATCAACGCTTTTTCTAGAAAAGGGCGATACTAGCAGTGACACCATTCAAAGAGAATCAACAGAGAATATTTCCAGACTTGGTTTTATTTCCTATTTAAGAACTATTGTGTTTTTTACATCCTAGATTGCATGATTCAGTGATCGAAATCCAAAACTTCATAAAGTATTTGAAATTATTAAATTAAAATTTGTTTTTGCTATTGAAATTGACAAAATGATAGTATCGCCCCTTTGGCGATTGTTTACTTTTCGGTCCCACTTATCAGCATTGAAGTATCGCCCTTACGTTTTTTTACTATAACTACCGTTTTACACCACCGATTTCGTTCGGGTTTTTTCAATAGCGATCATTGTTACTATTTACAGCTGGTATCAGCTTGATAATCCTAAAAATACGAAAAAAAACAGTTTCGCCTCTAAGCTGCTAGCAAAAAAAGTATCGCCCTGTTTGTTTGCATGGAGCGTGGGGGGCGAAACTTTAAATAAACAAACAAAAATACAGTTTCGCCCGTTGTATTTTTTGCTGTAGTTTAAGAAAGCAATATCGTAGAATCCAAATTTTAAGGTTAATTTGTTGCGTTTCAAAGCCCTCATTCGCATGTATGAAAAAAGCCTTATGTTTACATTTGTAAGTATCGCCCTTTGCACAAAAAAGCGTTGAAATGAAATCGCAGCTCCTGATATCACGCTATCTCTGAAGTGCATGCGCGCATAGTTCAAATTTTACTTCGACATCAACTTTTTCTAAAGGTGACTTCCCAGTAGTATCCTTGATTTGAATTATTATCGCTAATCCTAATGCCAAAGAACAAATAAAAACATCTCGAAAACGAACCGTTTGGGAAAATCATCATCATTACTGGAATTTTCATTTTCACGAAACTTTTCGATAACGTTCCGTCACTTACGTTAATGCACTGGGTGCACAGTGCTCTGAAAATCTAGTGAAATCGCTATCGCTAGATCGACCAGCGGGTCTAATTTAGAGCTATCTGCGCGGCGAGTTAAATCTGTAAAGAATACTAAAAATTAATTTCTATTCCATAATTTTCAATTCAGCAATTCGAGAGATCGTGCTCACCACAAGCCATGAAAAATAGACTACGTTGTGAAGCGATGGTCACTATTTATTAAAAAAATCACGGTTAAATAAAAAATTAAACTATTAAAAAATTTCAAATAGTTTATAATTTTCACAAATTTATTAGGAAAAATTGCTTAATAAGCTTTCGTAATATTGTGTAGGAAAACAGCTGAAAATTTCAGTATTTTCTCTATCTGCAACACATAAACCCTCAAGTATACCAATTAATTGGTATACGAAATGGAATAAGTTCCCCAAATTTTGGAAGAAGTCTATAAAATAATCCCTTGAAAGTTACCTGTTCGTTCTCAGCGGTAGGACTCATTTCCTGCCATCCAACTTTCGACACACAAAACTCAAACGTATACGGAAAAGCAGCACAAAGACGGACTGTGATAGAAGTGGAAAGGAAACAATGAACTACCTAAAAATTGTTGTAGTTCGATGCAATAAAAAAATCCCCAAAAATGAAATGTACTGATTAATGTGAAACACAGTGAATAATACATACAACAAAAGACCCATTTTTATCAGTCTCATGGTGTATTTTAGGCTGACAAAATGGAGACATTGCCTAAATCGGGCAATTTTTTTTTCTTTATAATAAACTGAAGCTGTTAAAATATTCTTCCCGTCCCTTGATGTAGTCTGATAACTATTTCTGATTATGATGAACTTTTTATTTTTGCATATTTCTATCTTCATGATAAGGAAAACATGCTCAAGAAAAGATTTACTCGAATTCAGTCTTGTTCGTCTGCTAGAGCCCAGCAAACATATGTTCATATTTGGCTGATAAAATCGGGGTTTCAATGTATTATAATAGACAATCAGCATTCAAAGTAGTTGCTTGTGAACGAGTGTAGAACGACTTTGTTTTTACTTACTTGAAGTCAGCGGCGTAGCAAGAAATTCGGTTTGGTGGGGGTTAGGTGAAAATCGATCTTACAGTCCAAACGGCATAATTCCGAAACCGTAATTTTTGAAGTTTTAAAATTATGCAGAATTGATTTTTCAGAAAATAGTAACAGAGTTCGTGTCTTTAGCGAATTTGTTGAGACTTTATTGTAGTCATGAATATTAACCTGAGAAAATTCACCATAAATACTTCTTGGACGATATACCGTCAAAATTATTTTATCAAATGCTGCGCTGTTTAACGTTTGTAAAACTCATCGAAGATACTAATCCTCCGAAATTGGCGGTTCAAAATGATGCTATTGTGACCTTAAATTACTGTTTTTAAACATTTGACCTATACATATAATTGGTCATACAACAAAAATCAAATGTTCATCAAGATCGATCAGAACTTGCTAGAGTCGAATGGAAATCGTCATTTTTCATAAATTTCTCTCTACATTCGGAAAGTGTAATCTTCGTTATTAATCATACTACGTTTTCGTCTCAACTCGACGCATTCCCAAAATAAAAACCTGTTTTAATCCACCAATTGTGCTTTTCTCATTTGTCCAGACTACGATTCCATGGCTGGTTATGTTCAATACAATGGTGGAAATGAATACTACACGTTCAGTACGATTTGCACATACATACAATGAATCGACAGCCACGATCTTGAGATACTATGTGATAATGAAACATCGTTTGAAACCAGCGGCGGATCATGGAGAAAGATCCGGGAGGTCCAGGTCCTGCCGAAAATTTTCAACTTGTTAAGAAATTTTAAACTAGTTTTAATTTTAAAGTAGCAACGCCTCACTGCATACACCCTCAGGGCCGGTATGATTGACGATTTTTAGAGTGATTGCATAACCTTTCTATATGAGAAAGGCAAAAATGTACCAAAGTCCAAAAAAATCAATTTTTGTCAAACATTATTTTTTTCGAGTTTACATCAAATCTCAATGTTTCATGCATTTTAAAGTCATTTGGCATCAAAAATACAAATTTGATTTTGAAAATTTTTCATTTCAGTTTACATGGGAATTTGCTGTGTGATTGCACTCTTCAACTCGTAACTCCGGAACCGGAAATCCAATCAATAAAAAATTCAATAGCCGATGGGAAGGTTGTACCTTTCATTTGAGACTAACTTTGTGCAAATCGGTCCAGCTATCTCTGAGAAACAGAGGTCTCATTCCACATACACACATACACACACAGAGACATTTTCCGATCTCGACGAACTGAGTCGATTGGCATATGACACTCGGCCCTCCGGGTCGGGATTAGATTGACAAATTTTAGAGTGAATGAGAAAGGCAAAAACATTTTTAGCAAATGTTGAAAGTTATGCATTTTTTGGTGAGCAGTTCTATGTTTCGTAGACATTAGTTCAATTCTAACTTCGCTTCCTATTAAATAAAGACCCTTATTACAGTACATCTCTACAAAAGCAAACTCTATTTGAAAAGAAATCTGAGGATTATGATTGATTACAGAACTCTGGAATTTTCTATTGGAATGTTTTCAGGCAGGAATTTGATATTGATGCAATTAGACAACTGTGAAATCAAGACCAATAGATCAGTTACATATCAGGACCCCATTCCGACAATTTATCAAAAGTCCTCATGATGTTTACAACAACAGGTTATCAATCTACGGATCAGATAATTGTTATTGTAATATTGAATTAAATCAGTCTGCATCAATAAATTTTCAACTTCAATCAAATTTTTAATGTAGAATACATTTAAGCTTTCAATATAGGGGTCCCGTTTCAAAATATCGGCTGCGGCGCCGCGTCAGATTTTGAACGTTAATAACTTTTATCATACTTAACAGAATGATTTGATTTTTAGGCCAATTTGTTGAAAATACGTTCCTCTATGCTGTATTAAAATTTGAAGTATGTATAACATGCACTAATAACAAAAAAATGTGTTTTGAAAAATCTTTCGAAAACGACTCGGAAAAGTGAAAATTTTCAGCCCATCCCGCACACAGCCGTCACTTTGGTAGACCAACCGAACAATAAAATAATGAAAAGTTTATATATAGGTCCACTACATGTTTGTTCCTATGATTATTCGTATTGGGTTGCTTGACGAGAGCAGTTGGTGGGGGAAAGACGGCATATTCCTTTGGTTAGGCCATTAGAAGCCGGACGGAAAGGAAAGGCTCATGCACGGCACGAGAACGAGCGAGAAAGCGATAGTAGTGCATATTAGCGCGATTATAAAAATATCTGTCGGTCGGTTTTTCTTATCATTCGTATTCGTTCAAGTTCAAGCACTAGCAAGCAGCCAGTCCACCGAAGGAAAGCAGTTGGCGATGACGACGGTCGGAAAAAGTGCCCCAGCTACTGGTGACTCATCACAACCCGATCAGGAACTGTCGCCCTGCAAGAATTTCGCCCCAACTAAAGGGCAACAGAGAAACTAATCTGTGTTCTAATAAGAGTTAAACTGGCTCACCGTGTCCGCGGGGAGTGCGTCTGAATTATGCTCCCGCAATAAAACAATAAACGGTTCTTTACAGGACCAATTAATTGTGTTCTAATAAGAGTTAAACTGAAATTTACATTTTATGGTGTATAACAAATAATTTTCAGAAAGCTATATAAGAAATACGATGTGTGGAAAGAAAGAAAGAGAATTTAAATTATCCTCTCGCTCGTTTTCGTGCACTGCTTTTCCATTCCTTTCTGCTGCTAATACTATCATAACAAACGAATGTGGGTGTTCCCCCACCATCCCATGGCCAGTATCACCGCTAACAAATAAGACAAAAGAATTTAAATTTGTGAAAATCTTTTCCTTCCTTCTTTTCAAATCTGCAACATTCTTTGAAAATATTGTTGGAATGTTGTTATTGAAAAACTGAACATACAAGTTTGCTAGCACTGGCCACTAGATTGAAGGCGATGGAAAGACAGAATATTCGTTTTGGTTATGCTAGTATTGGTAGCCGAACGGAAAGGAAAGGCACAAGAATGGCACGAAAACGAGCGAGAGAGTGATAGTAGTGCTTTCTCGTGTTTTCATATATGAATATTGGTCGGTCGGTTTTTCTCATCATTCGTATTCGTTCAAGCGCTAGCAAGCAGCCAGTCCACCGGAGGAAAGCAGTTGGCAATGATGACGGTCCGCAAAAGTGCCTCAGCTACTGGTGGCCCATCGCAACCAATTACCGATCAGGAACTGTCGCCATGCCAGTATTTCGCCCCAAATAAAGGGCAACAAAGAAACTAATCCGCTGGCTAACATTCCAGCGTCTGGTTCGTAAGGTTGTGTATTACTTCAAAGTCGAGCTACGCTTACAAAACTCAGCCGTAATGAAGCCAGTGATGCCTACTTGGTCGGTTTGTTTGAGGATACAAAATAGTGCGCCAAGTACGTAACTTTCTCGCAAAAGAAATCAAACTGGCTCACAGTGTCCGCTGGGAGTGGGCGTAAATTATAATAAAAGCAACGGTTCTTTTCAGGACCAATCAATTGTGTTCTAGTGAGAGTTAAACTGAAACTTTCATTTTAAGGTGTGTAACAAATTTTCAACAATCAACATAATACGTTGTGTGGAAAGAAGCAGCTTGCACACGGAACAAAAAATTAAATTATTCTCTCGCTCGTTTCGTGCACTGTTTTTCCATTCCTTTCTACTGTTATTATCAGTATTACCAAAACGAATGTGTTGTTGCATGTGTTTAAGAGAAATGTTGAAGTCGCATGCTTCTATTCGAGCTTTTTAGCAGCCTCTGTGAACTAACTGCATTAAATAATTTTTTTGTGCAGCTCCGTGCTAGTAGCAAACAAAATGGCCCTACCAGTGTCTGATTCGTGAGATTGTGCAGGATTTCAAAGTCGAGCTAAGCTTATAAAGTTCAGCCGTAATGGTACCCGAAGAAGCCAGTCTTGTCGTTTTGTTCGAGGCTACAAAACAGTTCGCCAGGCACGTAACTATCATGCCAAAAATATCCAACGATCCAGCGCATCACCATCAACACCAACGCCGATACCAAAGGTTCTTTTCAGAACCACCATTATTACCATAGAGAATTATTTGAAAATTTCCCATTCAAACGTGATTCTGTTGAATATTATTAGATTTAAATTAACGTCTCGAATTGAAATCACGACGCTCCGGTTATGTGACAGACATTACCCACCCATCTTTTTTATTGTGACCACGACTAACGGTTTAATATAGACACCCCATTTCAATATTTCTGAAGGAACAGAAGGTCGAGTTTGGAAAGTTTGTAACTTTCATTGTACTTCACCAAATTACACAATGTTCGCACTAATGATTCAGAAATATGACCAGGAATCTTCTATTAGATTTGTAAGTATGTATAATTTACATGAATAAAGAAAAATTGATTTTCAGGAATCAATTATTATCTGTTCTTCCATTGGCCAGTACCAATTAATTTCATCGTTAGCCATCTCCCTCACCAAGGCCAACAACGCCAACAAAACCGGTCCTTTTTAGGACCACCATCATTTTTGTAAAGAATAATTTGAAATATTCCTCGCCCAAATCACCTTTTGTCCGAAAATTCCAATGAGTATCAACATATTTGAAGAACGTGTTCCTTATGTATTCTACATCTCTCCGGTTATGTCGCAGACATTACCCACCCATCTTTTTTGTTGGGGTGGTGGAGGGGGGGGGGGGGGGGGTTGTATGGTGTTAAACCCCAAAATCTTCTCTTGGCTACGCCGTTGCTTGGAGTTATTTATTTCGTTTTTCATTTTCCGATATGTTTCAGATCGATTCGATGGTTATAAGTTAGAAAAATTGCAATTAGAAGGTTCGCACAAATGAACATTTTTGCACTGATAAGTTATCAAGTTCCTTCCAGACAACTTGGAAGTGTTCGGTGATTATTTCTAGCGGTGTAGATAGAAAAATGAAATACAAAATTCGTTTTATCGTAATAATGTTTAGCTTATTTCAATGGATTATTACTATATTGAACAATAAATAGGCGACAAAGAGTAATCCACAAACAACAAGCCATAACTTTAAAAGTATTCAAAATAGATATTTGAAGTCTTCAGTAAAGTTATTCGCAAAAGTAAGAGCTACAAATTTGCTGAAGACATCATTTCGATATAATCACTTCCAAGAAAATTTGTGAAAATATCTCATTCATAGGGGGATTAATCAGCAAAAGCACAATACCAAAAGAAAGGGCATATTGCCTCCATTAAATTCTACGAAGATACTATTGACCTAGAATAAGCCGTTTTGGCGTTAATAATAGATTACATGTTTTTGGTCATATTTCTGGCAATGGGAAATGATAAAAATCTTTGGTCCGCATTTAATGGTTAATATCTCTTTTGATAATAGTCCGATTTCAACAATCTATAGCTTGTTCGAAAGGTATTTGTTAAAGCTGTCTAAAAACATATAAATTGTTAGTCTATATTGTCAATTTCTGCAGATAATTCAAAAAAACTGCAAAAAACGCCATTTTTACGCATTCAAACATTCATATCTTGGAAACTAAACATCAGAATCAAAAACAAATTAATAGCGTTCATACTGTTTTTTAGTTCTTTCATTTAAAATTGGTTTGGATAAGATCGGTTCAGCCATTGCTGAGAAACACGAATGAGAATTTGTCCGTTACATACACACACACAGACACACACACACACACAGACATTGTCTCAAATCGTCGAGCTGAGTCGATTGGTATATAAGACTCGGCCTTCCGGGTCTCGGAAAAAATCTTGAAAGTTTGAGCGAATTCTATACATTTCTTTTATAAGAAATGTAAAACTGCAAAAAACGCCATTTTTACGCATTCAAACGTTCATATATTGAAAAATAAACATCAGAATCAAAAACAAATTAATAGCGTTCATACTGTTTTTTAGCTCTTTCATTTAAAATTGGTTTGGATAAGATCGGTTCAGCCATTGCTGAGAAACACGAATGAGAATTTGTCCGTTACATACACACACAGACACACACACAGACATTGTCCCAAATCGTCGAGCTGAGTCGATTGGTATATAGGACTCGGCCCTCCGGGCCTCGGAAAAAATCTTGAAAGTTTGAGCGAATTCTATACATTTCTTTTATAAGAAATGTAAAAAATATTTTTTAGCTCGACAACCAAAAATTTATTTTTTGTGCGGAATCTTGTAGAGCAATTTATTTTGAACAACTTTGATGAATATATCTGCCATCTATATATTTTTGCTTAAGAGATGTGTACATTGCACCTTAAAATAAATTTTTTAGCTTTCTCTTTTACAACTTAATTTTTTCTACATTCGTATATTCTAAAAAGTTTTAGATACCGTCAAAACACACAACTTTTCTGAAGACTGCAATGATGTATGACATGTGTATCGGAATATAAATCGATTTTTCTTTGAAAAATGCTCTTTTTCATTACAAAAATAAACACGTCATAATACAGAATACTAAACTCAATGCAAAATATATCTTCAATTATCAACAATCAACATGTAAAAACAATGAAAGTGTATGAAGCACTTATTATACATTAGAAGTATTTTATATTGAACTAGCCAATACCCGCCGCGTATTGCTGCGACTTTCAACAAAATAGGAGTAAAACACAATTTGTTCCGAAGCGCCATGGCAGATAATCCCCAACCAATAGCACACAAACACGCTCCATAACAAATGTCTACTACGTATAAATTTTTAGGGCAATTTTGGGAGTCCATAAATCACATACAAACATTGTATATATATATATATATATATATATATATATATATATATATATATATATATATATATATATATATATATATATATATATATATATATATATATATATATATATATATATATATATATATATATATATATATATATATATATATATATATATATATATATATATATATATATATATATATATATATATATATATATATATATATATATATATATATATATATATATATATATATATAAGAGGATGACTAAAACTATTAATATTGGAAAGATTATATAATTTTGGTATTATCCCTCTCATTCTTCGTTCCATAAAATCCAGGTTACTCAAAAATCCACAAAACGCAAGCTCTGAGAGTGATTCAGAATGATATTTGCTTCGACGTATGTTTTCTTTTATTTTTAATAATAATATAAAAATATTCATATTACTAATGCTATCAATAATTGGATTGCTGTTAAGCTTCTAATGTACCCGCGTAAAAAGCAATTTGGGCGTCCTTCTAATGTATAATTAGTGCTTCATACACTTCATTGTTTTTACATGTTGATTGTTGATAATAGAAGATATATTTTGCATTGAGTTTAGTATTCTGTATTATGACGTGTTGATTTACTAACGCCCGTTCTATAGATACTGCGAAATATCCATATATTATACAGTATAAAAATTTAGGAAAACTAAAAAACCCGAAAAGTACGGATTGTTATACTTTGCTTACATATACTACATAACATGGCGAATTTAATCATGCTGAGTTTTGGTTCACAAAGTTTCTCAATTTTGAGAAATTTTGTAATGAAAAAGAGTATTTTTAAAAGAAAAATCGATTTATATCCCGATACACATGTCATACAGCATTGCAGTCTTCAGAAAAGTTGTGTGTTTCGACGGAATCTAAAACATTCTAGAATATATGAATGTAGAAAAAATTAAGTTGTAGAAGAGAAAGTTGAAAAATTGATTTTAAGGTGCAATGTACATATCTCTTAAGGAAAAATATACAGATGGCAGATATGTTCTTCAAAGTTGTTCAAAATAAATTGCTTTACAAGATTCCGCGCAAAAACTGCCGAACTAAAAAAAATTTTTTAAGTGCCACTTGCACCTTAAGAAAAATTAAAGAGCTTATCCTAAAAGATGTGGGATGTAGTCATAGGAAACTTTCCTGAAGACATCAAAGCATGCAAACGTCTGTGAAACTTAGGAAAGACTTTTGGCCGTCTTTTTTCAGTTTCGCCTCACTGCACAGTGGTCCCCCCATAGGCCAATAAAGCAAAAAAAATATTTCGGCGAAGGCGTGTTTTTATCTTGCGATTACATCGTTCTGTATGTATATTTTATAGTTTCATAATTAATTTTGTCAATACTGAACTGGTTTTCTTAGTATATAGAAAAATGTATAGGGTGGCTCGTTATTTACCGATAATGTAAATAATATCGATAATCGATAGCTCGCCAGAAAAATGTTTTTGTCGATCTGTAATTTTTAATATTCAATTTTTTTCAGATAACACTACTATTAGCTTTGTAGTAAATGATAATTTTCAGTTTTTGGAGTGTAAGGAGAGCAGAAATATGAGTTTATTTGTATATGTGATAGAAAAATTAACCTAAAAAATTTCAATATGACTTTAACTAACTTTGTCCCTCGATATCTTTCCCGAACTTCTTTTCAAAATGGTCGTCAGCCGTTCCACTTCCACTTAAACTAGGTTTCAGCTGCGCATCTCTGCGCCCAGAATGCCTAGAAAATCTAAGATGTTGTACATGTTTAACGGGATAATGCAAGACGAAAAACTTTATATCAGATTGTCAAATTATTTACGATAATAATTACTACTGATCTCGAAACTATATAGCTTCTTTGTTATTTTCCCAAAATTTCTTATCGATGGAATCATTAGAACTTGAGTTATATCGATTTATTTGACGCTTCTCTTTGAAATACATGTCACTACGGAATATTTGATGTACGAGGCAAATGTCTCACTCCACTTCGTATTACAACTACGTTCTCAAGTCCAAGTAGTATTTCTCCATTTTAAAATAGCTGGTACTCGGAGTTTTTTTATTATGGGATAATTTTTATTGTAGGAAAACACATTGGTTGTTCACGAAAACCATCATTTTAAAGGAAAAAAATACACGATTTATTTAAAATTCGAAATATTTGCGTTTTGTGCAGAAGCTACAATTTAGAGAACTTTCAATGAATAACTATTCCTTTTTTACCAGCGCAGCACAACTTGTACTATTTGATACTAAAAAAAATTCTGGAACAAAAAAAGTAAATGTGAATCTTAATGTAATAAGAAAAGCCGTATTACACTGTTAGGTGGATATAACCGATTTTTTATTGCGAAATTTGAATTCTGCGACCCAAATTTACTATAGAAATGCAGTTTTGTATCAAAATTTGCATTAAATATATTTATGACCGCCTCTCTTAGACTATCAGCACCGGGCGTGGGTATAAGCAATTTACTAACCGTCATCATAACACGACACCGCACCGGCGGTTGGTAAACAGGTTGGGAAATGGAAACTTATCGTTTCGGTTTACAGCGAGTATCTATATTTGGTAACTCCTTCCAACCGACGCCAACGTTGCTATTGGCAGAAAGGAGGCAAAACAAAGGAAAATGTAAAAAATAGGATCTCGCGATAAATGTTATGCAGAAGCTCGTGCAGAAGTGTTCTGCGTGAATTTTGATTCGACTCGTGAAAGATTTTTATTTTAAATAAAATTATGGATTGAGCTCAATAAATAAAACTATCGGTTGTGAGACAATAAATTATTTGATTGAATTCAATAACATTTTTTTAAAGTTTACAGAAATTAAAACAATTATTGAAATTAAAAGTTTATGGTAACTTTAATGAAAATATACTTTCAAACCTCGATTCACACCAATTATTTTGTCGTTTGATACAATGAACAGTATTTGTTTGTATTGAATTACCCACTGTTTTGATTATGCTGTATGTTTTCTGCGTGGAAGTAAAAATTAGTGCATCTAAGCAGCTTGGATTGAACTGGAAGATGTAGCATGATGTCAAGCTGGGCATGATGTGTCCCAGTATCCGATTGATGGGATGCTAGCAAAAAGCGGAATTTCATTGGCTTTGAAGCTTGTAAAAGCCCGAAAATTTTTATATGTGGAGTCCAATACGAAAGCTAATGATAGTGTCCAACGAAAATCGAAAATCGCTGCGAACAAATGGTGATGATTGTGGGGACTGTGGAAACTAAGATTCGAGAAGAAAGAAAATCCGTGTATTTTTCTCGCGCAAAGTTTTTAAGTCAGGACCAGTAGTAAAAAGAAGATCACAACGATAATGGTTTATCACGCACACACACACTGCAGCGCTTAGTCCAAAAACGCTGGATTTAATTGCTAATAGGTACGCATGGTAGGACACAGATCACACCTGTTACATCATCACCATCTCATTTCATTCGGTGGTTCATCATATTTTCGAGGGATAATATTGTGTTGTGGTGTGCAGTCGTGATTCGCTGGTTGGACACTTTTTAACTGGACCGCTTTTTAGTTGGACCTCCGCTAGTTGGACCATTGTCCAACTAAAAAGCATCTGAACGTCAAAATCTCGTGCCAAATTTACTTTGACAATCAATCTGACAATATTTAGAGATAAGAACAGATGCATTTACACTGCACACATCTTCTTTGGAGAGTTTTTGACATTTGTCAGTCGGTCCAACTAGCGAATCAAATTCGTTAGTTGGACAAGGCTGTGGCCCAACCAGCGAATCACGACTGTATACTACCCAAGATCACTTATTTGCTCCGTTATAATATAATATAATGATATTTTTAATACATTTTAACATTTCCAATATTGTTCTTAGAAACAGTAACACGAAATGTAATTAACTTTATAATTCATTGTTGGACAATGAAATTGCTTGTTTCAAGACGTTTATTATAAATTTACTAGAAGTATCCCGCGTCGAACAATGTGGAAATGTCCTATAATTCTAGAATAGCCACTTTTGTTAATTCGTTGCAATAGTTTTTGACTTACTCCGACAATGTTATGCAAACTGAAGCCGTGTGGTGTCCGGCGGGCTGAAATCTTTTTGCACTATTTCAACCAAGAATAGAACCTCTGGGAACTGCTCCCATGTCGTAAGAGGCGACTAACAACATGCTAGGAGTTCCTAGGCCGACGTTTTGCTCCGTACCGAAGACTTAATCTGGACGGACCTTAAGGTTTTCCATATTACCCTCTTTCCAGTCTGTATTTAGTGAATCACTGACATATACTCACCTTTTCTGATTCGCCTTTCTTGATTGTGTACCAACGTTTTAAGTTTCTTCTGGCGGTTGTATATTAGCCGTAAATGACGAAATCTAATTCTACACTAAGTAACAGAATATATTAATATACCGGCACTTCCACGCCAAGGTTTAACTTCCAAAGCTTTGGTTTAAAAACCGTTTTTAAAAAATGGAAACTTTCATGTAGGAAATTTATTGAATTGGCCTAAGATGGAGCTGTCGAATTTCACAAAAAGCTTTTTATGTTGCAAGTGATCTGTAGTTGTGTTAAATTAGGTATTTTTCTATTATATTTGGAACCGTCTACTGACAAATCTACATTTACGAATACCTCCAAAAGTGACTCCTTGAGGTCTCATGAAGGCCTGACACTAGCTTTATGATACTTTTGCTTTTCTAAACAGTAATAAAAATCTCAACATTCAAGAACTTCACTTTGTCAGAAAATGTAGGGCCATCGGAAGCTAAAACTTCGTAAAATCGCACTCCTGGTCCTTTTTTCAGTGCAGTACTCTACGTCACTCGTTCAAATTTGCACCGCTCTTATGGTAGTCGGTATTTGCTAGTATTACTGTTCTCCCATCCATTCTGGTAGTCAAACGGTGGGATAGCAAAATTCTTACAAGTTTCCTATCTCATGCCTCCACGCGAGTCTAAGTCTATTGATGATATTTGGTCCTTAAACCGCAGAATGAGAGGGTGCGAACAGAATGAGAGGGTGCGAACAGATCTAGTCGAGAAAACATTGCCGTAAAAATGAATAGTTGATCGGAAATTAGCCCCAATACGACTAATCTGACTAGTATCTATGAACACGGGTCAATACGTATTGAAAATTCGCCACGTCTGTTTTTATGAACCTAATTTAAAGCTCCGTTATTGCTAACAAGCCCGTGCATCAGGTTAACAATCCTTTATATTTCCCTTCAGTGTTCGGTATTATCGCTCGTATACTTGTATTCCACAAACAATCCGATATGGAAAATAAGAAATACTTTCCTTGATTTATAACATCTCTCGCTATTTTTGCCTGTATAATGTGTTATCACTCGGTAGTTTTCAAGCCAATAAATATATCGTAGAGAAGAAGTAGCGAATTCTGTCCAAATACTGTTGCAATAAATAGTGATCCGGCCCATTACGCGGATAAGATTAGCTTTTCTAGGCAATACTCCCACGGTCGGCCGTGTGGAGTTCAAATTGCTTTTGTTTAGGGAACATAGTATACTCTCGGTAGCCGGCTGCCCAGAGTTTAAAAATAACCAAAAACTAAACAAGATCATCTCTTTTTCGAGTGATCGTGCACTCGAAGACTAACTAAACAACTACCTAATAAAACATGCTTTACAGGTCGCATCGTTTGCTTGGAGCGAATCCTAGACCTGATACCCTTCCAAACCACCAACTCCGCGACACCTATGGAAGAGTCTGATGAATCGTCGTCCTTCCGTTAAGTAGGTGGAGCATCAACACTTCCCGTCTACCTTATCCTTTATCCTTCCCCGTGAACGATGGAGATGGGGGCGGCCGGCAATGATGGCTATCATGCTGTTGAGGTTTTAATATGGGTCGGATTGGTATGAATTCCTACTTACCACTTCCTAAGCAACTCTTATTAGATAATCAGCAGTCAAACATGATGAAGTCAGTGTGCAATCCGCCAAAATCATCGTCACAACGCAACGCAACGCAACGCAACGCAACGCAACTCCGACAATGTTATGCAAACTGTGGATACATGGATGTGGATTTGATGACCAATTTGGTAAGCAGCGAAATTTGGCACTACCCCGCAGGACCGTTGTTTGAAAGCAAGATTCCGTGTTATGTCATTTGCCATACTGATAAATTGGAATCAAATTTATAATTTTTGAGCAATAACTCATTATTTGATTCTATCTTTGGAATTACCGTATCGACGACAAAATATTGAATTCAGTTAATATATATCTGTATTAACTTGCCACAAATTCGTGTGTACCAATTTGCTCCAGGGTACGCACTTAATGTTTATTTCTTGAAGTAGATGTAGTTGTAGTTAGTATTTCAGCTCCAGCGATACAACCGATTGTTGTGTTATTGGCGCCGGAATACTACACAGTTAAGCTTTTTCGGGAAATCAGCCGGAATACGAATTACGAATACGAATTAGAACCAACCAGAATTTCCGATTGAACTTTACTTTACCCATAGGTGCACGCAAAGTTCAGGGGGAAGCCCATTTGGCATACAGTCATTTAGCATAACGTCGTTTGGCATAAAGTCATTTGGCATAAAGCCACTTGGCATAACCATAGCGCGATTCAAGTGGTCATTTGGCATAAAGCCATTTGGCAGAAAGGTCATTTAGCATAATCGATTAAAAGAAAATTGAAGATAGATTGCCATTTGGCATAAGGACCATTTCGCATAATGCCCATTTGGCATAATGACCATTTGGCATAATAGACATTAAACCTAATTTCTCAGGTCTATTTGATTAACATGTAACCGAAATAATAGGATACAAAATTGGTAATTTTCTGGTATGCAGTTTCCCGAATTACCATTGCCCGATATGGACTACAGTCGTGATTCACTGGTTAGTCAATTTTTGACTGGATCACTTTTTATTTGGAGCTCCGATAGTTGGATCTGAATGTCAAAATCTCGGGCCCTATTCTCACAGTCACGTCACCTAGTGACTAGAAGAAGATTTCCTTCTAGTCACTAGGTGACGTGACTGTGAGAATAGGCCCCCTCATGTCAAATTCATTTTGCCAATCAAACTGACAATAATTAGAGATTTGACCAGATGCATTTTCGGTCCAACTAGCGAATCAAATTCGTTAGTTGGACGACTGTCCACAAATTGCCTGAATTTTCCGGAAATACAATAAAACTACAGTCAACACTGAATTTGTCCTAAAAGACCTGCTAGGCAGCCAACTGCGCTTTAGCTTTCCACTTTCTATTGAACATGAAAATTTGGTTGAATTTTATTCATTTTAAATGCAACTATGAATTTCTAAGAGTTTACATTATTCTGAATATTGTCAATTCTTCGAATGTTTTTGATTTCGATAATAACTTAAAGCGTCTGAGATTTTGCCTTCTTTTACATATATGTAGTAAATTGTTATTAACTTTTAATTTTATTGCTTTGAGCTTTTTTCTTCTTGTGGATATGAACTAGTCGAGATTTTTCCCTCTTTTCAATTTAGACAGAAAACAAAAGTAAACGTCAGAAGAACAAACATTCGGAAAGCAAGATACTATATATCTCGAATTAGATTTCATATTGTATAAAAAGTAGTTAAGTTAAAAAATTGTCGCAATCCTAATATTCGTTAATTGAATGGTTAATACAATGGTTCTTCTTCGCTCGTTCTCTCTAATTGATTTGACATGAGATCTGTAGTTTTAAAATAGCCTATCATTAGCAGATTACAATTACAGATTTTTTGTTGCATGACATTTCACAATTTTTTTAACTTTCATGCAAGATGACCAACATAGTTCTAAATGCAAATATTGTCAATGCACAAATTCCATACTTACTTTAGTTTTCTATGTAATCAATCTGACACAAAAATATTCTTCGTCTCACTGAAATTTATTCCTTCTTTCAAACATGAGCAGTTCTTGGAATCGTACTTATTTCAGTGAATCAAAACGCCAAAAACATTTGAACGGGTATTTTCATACTTTATGCCACATGGCTCTTATGCCACACGGCCGTTATGCCAAACGACTTTTATGCCAAAAGACCATTATGCCAAACGACCGCAATTGCATTCAATATCCTGTACATTTTATGCCAAACGACCATTATGCCAAATGGCTATTATGCCAAATGACCTACTATCATTTTTTTCTTATGCCAAACGGGCATTATGCCAAACGACTTTATGCCAAACGACGTTATGCCAAATGACTTTATGCCAAACAGGTTAGCCCCCAAAGTTCATATATCGATTACTGGAAGCCTATTGGCCAATAGTAGCGCCGGCTAGCGGCTACTTGTTGCCAAACGCCTTGTTTATGTTATAAAGGCTCGCACAGAGTGAACCCAAATCTACCTATCGAACAGTCAGATGGCTACCTATCGTGCAAATAAACAAATATTCTTCTTTCGGAGAACATGCAAGAAATGTGTTAGTTAGTTAATACATGGCGAAATATTTCAATCGTCGAAACAAGACACTGTATTCAGTTTATTATGCTTTTTTGTAACAATGTAAAATAAATTACATGGAATAGTATCAAGAATAAAGTGCTATAAGCCACGAAACAGTGGGTTTTCAATTCACTCCATATTAATTTATTGTGTAACTTGGTTGAAGTCACTCAAAATTACAGCAAAAATCTCGCGTGTTTTTTGTAAACGGCCAATAAGCATGCTGTCAAAATTCACATAGAGAAAAAATTCCGGACAAACCGTAACTCACCGAGAATGAATGTTAACATTTTATGAAAGAGAAAAGTTTTCTCTGTCGTCTACTGCTATGACTTATAATCTGCGATTAATGGTTTGTCCGGAATTTCCCTTCAAAGTGAATTTTGGCAGTATGCTTATTGGCCCTTTTCAAAAAACACGCGTGAAATTATGGGTGCCAGAAACAAAGATGGCATCATTTTAGGCAGCGTTGCGCATTCCTCTGTACGGGACTCTATAATACCACAGACACTAATTCTCGAGTACTTTTTCAAATGGACGTAAGTAACAATGAGAGATTCTCTTTGAGGTCTTTCTCTTCTGTTCATTACTTGGCCATTTCAACATTTACTACTCTACTCTTTGCATAATATTGTAGTAAAAACCGTCGGCTTTCGATATGTACTGGAAAATTAGTACAAAGTGTTGTAATGACGTCGTAATAAACGAAAGAGAAAGTAAACAAAGAGAGGCTCTCAATGTTACTTACGTCCATTTGAAAAAGTACTCGAGAATTGTTGTTTGCTTAAAAATGATAGTTATATGTTTTACACATACAATCTGAATTGGATGTCATTTATTGATAGCAAAAGTAAAATTACTTTTGGTATGGGTCAAAATCCACATTGAGAGGAAATTCCGGAGAAACTATTGTTGGCTCAGCGCAATTCACAGCAGTCACGAAAGAGTTGACGATACTCCTTTTGTTCACGAGCATTAGATGTGTTTGGTGAATATTGGTTTGGAACTTCCTCTCAACGTGAATTTTGCTAATTGTCTTTTAAGCACAAATCTCCGATCAACATGGGGAACGTGCTATTTGAACCAGTCGCTACTGATTCCTGATTCTAGTTCTAGGTTAGTTAGATGAGATATGATTACTATAACAACGTGCTCCGTGTATCAACCTAGGAAAATAACGCATTTTACGCAAGTTAATATTATTATTGAAGCCACAGATAAAATACTATCACTTAATTATTTTTGTTTTACTGTATACTGTTCTGCCCAAGTTGTACAGTAATGTTTTCATTTCGAATGGTTACAGTCCAGCGTACCAAGTATTCATAAATAAGCCCACTATTCTGCGATTCAAAATTGCCTTTGAATATAAAGTAGGATTCCGTTATTGCCAACAATATTTTTTTTCAGTTGCCAAAACTGGAACCGTGCCAAAAATGGAACCTTACCTTAAAAGCTTTTATTTTCAATTTGGGACATCATTAATGTTACAAGAACATTAATTATATAAGAATATGTGAAATGGAATGAAATAATAGTAATAGAAAAAATCAACAAATTTAACTTTATTCGCCATGCCCGCCCCATAAAATATAGTAAATATGACTCCTATGATTGGAAATAAAGTCAAGAGCGATATCCATTATTACAACAAAATGATTATTGAGCATTTTTTAAAAGATTTACTATGAACAAAAATAATGTTGCCATAAACGGAACCCATTTGTTGCCAAAAACGGAACTTTTTTGTTGCCAAAAATGGAGCATGCCAAAAACGGAACGTGCTAAAAACGGAATCTTACTGTACTTAAAACCCAGATATGTTTACCCGGCTATGCTGTCTACAATATGACCACAGCTGATGGACAAAATTTATGTAAAAATCAGTGTAAACGTCTATTACCTGGGGTATGGAAGTATTCTCACATACATTAACGCGCAATTTTTCTCCCATCCGAATATATTTGACTGCAGCGTCTGAAGGACGTACGTCAGATGGCTTCCGTATAATTTGGTAAAACTCAACTTTCTCTGGCTTTTCAATATAGTATTAGCTCCTCTTCAAAGGCTTCGAAATACATAAAAACGAAAGCGTATTCGAAACTGATCGTTCGTATAAACTGTTTCTGCAAAACAATCGTTGAATGGTCGTAAAGGTTCCTTCTCCGCAAGTTTGTTTGTAATATCTAGCATGAGATCCTTTTCATTACACTCCTGATTCAGAGCGGCCGTAGTATGTGCTTCAGACAATAACTTCTGGGTAAATATTAGTTATTAGAATTCGTTGTCCGTTCCGAACCCATAACATTTCTTAGAATTTTTATTACATATAGAATTTTAGCATATTTCAACAAAAAAATGTCTTATTCAATTCAATAATACAATGTTTATTGCTTCAAACGGCAAAATTAATGGTATGAGCATTTTTTTCATTGAAACAATAATTAACTTTTAATCTCAATAAACATTTCCAGTTTGAATAATTTTACAATCATTGCAATAAAATATTTTTAGAAAAGAGAACGATGTTCGTTACTGAAATGGTTTTATTGAATTCAATAAATAAATGTATTTTCTTTCTAGCTATATTTTTTTCACTGAATAAAGTCCATATCATTAAAAAGATGGGTGGGTAATGTCTGCGACATAACCGGAGAGATGTAGAATACATAAGGAACACGTTCTTCAAATATGTTGATACTCATTGGAATTTTCGGACAAAAGGTGATTTGGGCGAGGAATATTTCAAATTATTCTTTACAAAAATGATGGTGGTCCTAAAAAGGACCGGTTTTGTTGGCGTTGTTGGCCTTGGTGAGGGAGATGGCTAACGATGAAATTAATTGTTAGCATGAGGAAGTCGCGTAGTACTGGCCAATGGAAGAACAGATAATAATTGATTCCTGAAAATCAATTTTTCTTTATTCATGTAAATTATACATACTTACAAATCTAATAGAAGATTCCTGGTCATATTTCTGAATCATTAGTGCGAACATTGTGTAATTTGGTGAAGTACAATGAAAGTTACAAACTTTCCAAACTCGACCTTCTGTTCCTTCAGAAATATTGAAATGGGGTGTCTATATTAAACCGTTAGTCGTGGTCACAATAAAAAAGATGGGTGGGTAATGTCTGTCACATAACCGGAGCGTCGTGATTTCAATTCGAGACGTTAATTTAAATCTAATAATATTCAACAGAATCACGTTTGAATGGGAAATTTTCAAATAATTCTCTATGGTAATAATGGTGGTTCTGAAAAGAACCTTTGGTATCGGCGTTGGTGTTGATGGTGATGCGCTGGATCGTTGGATATTTTTGGCATGATAGTTACGTGCCTGGCGAACTGTTTTGTAGCCTCGAACAAAACGACAAGACTGGCTTCTTCGGGTACCATTACGGCTGAACTTTATAAGCTTAGCTCGACTTTGAAATCCTGCACAATCTCACGAATCAGACACTGGTAGGGCCATTTTGTTTGCTACTAGCACGGAGCTGCACAAAAAAATTATTTAATGCAGTTAGTTCACAGAGGCTGCTAAAAAGCTCGAATAGAAGCATGCGACTTCAACATTTCTCTTAAACACATGCAACAACACATTCGTTTTGGTAATACTGATAATAACAGTAGAAAGGAATGGAAAAACAGTGCACGAAACGAGCGAGAGAATAATTTAATTTTTTGTTCCGTGTGCAAGCTGCTTCTTTCCACACAACGTATTATGTTGATTGTTGAAAATTTGTTACACACCTTAAAATGAAAGTTTCAGTTTAACTCTCACTAGAACACAATTGATTGGTCCTGAAAAGAACCGTTGCTTTTATTATAATTTACGCCCACTCCCAGCGGACACTGTGAGCCAGTTTGATTTCTTTTGCGAGAAAGTTACGTACTTGGCGCACTATTTTGTATCCTCAAACAAACCGACCAAGTAGGCATCACTGGCTTCATTACGGCTGAGTTTTGTAAGCGTAGCTCGACTTTGAAGTAATACACAACCTTACGAACCAGACGCTGGAATGTTAGCCAGCGGATTAGTTTCTTTGTTGCCCTTTATTTGGGGCGAAATACTGGCATGGCGACAGTTCCTGATCGGTAATTGGTTGCGATGGGCCACCAGTAGCTGAGGCACTTTTGCGGACCGTCATCATTGCCAACTGCTTTCCTCCGGTGGACTGGCTGCTTGCTAGCGCTTGAACGAATACGAATGATGAGAAAAACCGACCGACCAATATTCATATATGAAAACACGAGAAAGCACTACTATCACTCTCTCGCTCGTTTTCGTGCCATTCTTGTGCCTTTCCTTTCCGTTCGGCTACCAATACTAGCATAACCAAAACGAATATTCTGTCTTTCCATCGCCTTCAATCTAGTGGCCAGTGCTAGCAAACTTGTATGTTCAGTTTTTCAATAACAACATTCCAACAATATTTTCAAAGAATGTTGCAGATTTGAAAAGAAGGAAGGAAAAGATTTTCACAAATTTAAATTCTTTTGTCTTATTTGTTAGCGGTGATACTGGCCATGGGATGGTGGGGGAACACCCACATTCGTTTGTTATGATAGTATTAGCAGCAGAAAGGAATGGAAAAGCAGTGCACGAAAACGAGCGAGAGGATAATTTAAATTCTCTTTCTTTCTTTCCACACATCGTATTTCTTATATAGCTTTCTGAAAATTATTTGTTATACACCATAAAATGTAAATTTCAGTTTAACTCTTATTAGAACACAATTAATTGGTCCTGTAAAGAACCGTTTATTGTTTTATTGCGGGAGCATAATTCAGACGCACTCCCCGCGGACACGGTGAGCCAGTTTAACTCTTATTAGAACACAGATTAGTTTCTCTGTTGCCCTTTAGTTGGGGCGAAATTCTTGCAGGGCGACAGTTCCTGATCGGGTTGTGATGAGTCACCAGTAGCTGGGGCACTTTTTCCGACCGTCGTCATCGCCAACTGCTTTCCTTCGGTGGACTGGCTGCTTGCTAGTGCTTGAACTTGAACGAATACGAATGATAAGAAAAACCGACCGACAGATATTTTTATAATCGCGCTAATATGCACTACTATCGCTTTCTCGCTCGTTCTCGTGCCGTGCATGAGCCTTTCCTTTCCGTCCGGCTTCTAATGGCCTAACCAAAGGAATATGCCGTCTTTCCCCCACCAACTGCTCTCGTCAAGCAACCCAATACGAATAATCATAGGAACAAACATGTAGTGGACCTATATATAAACTTTTCATTATTTTATTGTTCGGTTGGTCTACCAAAGTGACGGCTGTGTGCGGGATGGGCTGAAAATTTTCACTTTTCCGAGTCGTTTTCGAAAGATTTTTCAAAACACATTTTTTTGTTATTAGTGCATGTTATACATACTTCAAATTTTAATACAGCATAGAGGAACGTATTTTCAACAAATTGGCCTAAAAATCAAATCATTCTGTTAAGTATGATAAAAGTTATTAACGTTCAAAATCTGACGCGGCGCCGCAGCCGATATTTTGAAACGGGACCCCTATATTGAAAGCTTAAATGTATTCTACATTAAAAAACGATTATTTTATTGCATGATTGCAAAAAAGTGTAACGTAACTATAATAATAACTACCGGTGTAAAAACAGATTATTATTTTGGCAACCTATTTACCAACGACCGGTGCGAAAACGGGTGTCTAAATAAAATATTATCGTTTAGCGTAATCAAAATACACACGCATTTGCTTACGCACCGGTGCTGATAGTCTTAAGGAAGAAATCCAAACGAAAGCTTAAGCTAGCTAACCGCTATGCCCGTTTTTATGTAACCATTTTTGTTATTGCTAGATTCACTGCTTTTACCTCCACTTCTGTGCAGGCCAGTGCTCAGGACATTTTAAAGGGGGTTGGTTTTATTCGTTTCTTACAAAAGAGGGGTATAGCAACTCTCAAACTTTGAAGATCTTTTCTCAGGTCTGGAGGCCCTATTCTTTTGTATCAATCGACTCAGCTCAACAAATTGGGACAATGTATGTTATCGAGAAGGAATCTTGAACAGACAGCGCTGCCTGTGGCTCGTGGCAGTGCGGATTACTGCAGTGATTTGTAATAAGCTTACCGACTAAAACTAAACCTCTTGTTCCTTCCAGCCTTCAACTTACGCAGTCACCGTTAGGTATTACCTCAGTAGGGATTGTGTGTTTACTCTTTTTATATTGTGTTAATTGTTGGTAGATTTCCCATTGCTGTTGTTTTTTGCTTGCTGTCCAACTTTCGCGATATATCTAACTTGCTGATGTCTACTGTAAATATCGTCACCTGCCGAGACGCCAAACGATCCAGAGGTGCTGACCTTACAACTACCTTTCTTGGGGCTAGTCGTTTCGAATTATCCTATTTAGCTGGTGCTGAGCGGGGTACTCTCATAGGAATAGGAATTTTTGCTTACCGATTCCCGTTTTCCTAAACCATTTAGCTCTCAGGCACTAGGACAGACCACAGGTGGTGGCATTTTTCTGGATGATCTTATCCCGATTTCTCTGACTTCGTATTGTTTGTTTATTGTTTTTCATCCATAGCTGATATTACAAGCTCAGAAAGAAGAGAAGCATTTCAAAAGTAATTCAAAGCCTTCATTGGAATGGGTTTGAGCCCACGCCCCCCCCCCCCTTCCTTACTTACTCCGCTCCTTTGCGCACGGGCCTGCCTCTATGTTATTAAATCTCAACTTACATCGATTTGAAACTTTACACTAGTTTTTAAATAATTTTCGTTCTGGACTGTACGTCTGTAATCTGTGGTCTCATTTTTCAATTTCTTCTCAAAATCCAGGGGTGATTTATTGTTAATCAGGTAATAAGCAATAAACCATCTTCGCTTATCTGTGAATTTCTGATCCAGATCGATTGGTCTTTATATTCGCACCGTTCTCGTTTTAAGTACATCAAACATTAGGAAGACTGACATTTTTTAACGGGCGGTGACAACTATATTGCTACCTATTTAGATTCATTTTATTTTGATCTTTGTAATTTTTGCAACTCAAGAACCGCGTTTTCGGATAAAAAATACTTGTTTTTACAAATTTTGATCACCAACTTATAGGGTGTAGAGTATTTTATTCACAATCGGGTTAATTGTATTGTCCATGCAGGAAAAGAAAAGGTGACAATATAGTTGCCACTGTCTTATAAAGGGGTAAAACAGCTAACATGGGGACGACTGCGTCACATTCAACCCGATTAGATGGTACATACACCCAAAACATACCCGGTAAGATTCGCTTACATTATTGCAATAAATGCGTGCGAAAATTGCAAGCGTTCTGGTAATGTGCAAAAATTGCAAGAAGCTTCCTTGCATGTAATGCAAGAAACAGAAAAAACGAGTTTTGCCTATGTATTAGCAATGCATGTGTATTGGTGACCAATATGCGTTAGATAAAAAAGACAACTGGTATTGAAAAACGAACCCTGCACGAACAGATCACTAATCAATACCTTATCCATCCAACCATGCTATCAGATAATTGTAAGTGGATAAAAGTCATATATAAATATTTGGATGAATTCACGATTAATGAAAAAAGTAAAGCACGCACCCAGATTTGAACTCATGCCATTAAGTATCGTAGCACAGACTATAGGCACTGATCTATTCTTACACATAAAAGCCGAGCGTTAAAACTCGTGCAATCAGCACACCCGGAATTCGATGCTGCCTCGTGTGTAATGAATAAGCCACAATATTGCGTTTGAAGATATTGGTGAGAAATGAATAAAAAGCAGACGGTAAATAAAAACTCGGCGTCCGTTGCCATACAAACCGGCATAGGCACGTGAATGTGGTGGCAATCCTGTGACAGTGTGTTGAAGAAACGTATGTAAATATAGCAAGAGATGAAGTGTTTTATATGCTTGCAAACATTGCAAGCGGCTTTAACTGCAAAATTGCAAGCGATGCTAACATTATTTGCAAGTGATTGTCGCTTACAATTATTGCAAGAGGTTTTTGTTTTGGGTGTATACACTATACTCCTTTGCAAAAGGCCCGTAGCCAGCAATATAATTTGCGTGCTTCAAATTATTTTTCTCCACCAGAAGCTTATCAGGGCTAATTATTGATGTATCTGTCACCGCCGAATATTGCTTCATCAGAACTCGAAAAATCTGCAATAGATCCAAACATTTCTTGTCTTCGGTCCGGAAAAGTTTACAAATGGCCCGGTTGCGGAGGGTGGGTTCCTTTTTAGTCGGGGAGGTGATTTTATTGCGACATCCATCTCGCCTTGAGGCAAACCATTATCAACGAAAGCCGTTTTTGCACGGGTTGTATTATAGTCATGAATGAGGAATATACAGTCGTGATTCATTGGTTGGCCCACAGCCTATGTCCAACTAACGAATTTGATTCGCTAGTTGGACCAACTGACAAATGTCAAAAACTCTCCAAAGGAGACTTTAGTAGTGTAATAGATTAATAAATAGATTGTCAAAGCAAATTTGACATGAGATTTTGGCGTTCAGATGTTTTTCAGTTGGACAAAGGTCCAACGGCACGGCACGAAATATTATCTGTCATTCTGCCTGATACTTGCGCGCTATTCATTCAACTTTCAGCCAAAATATCTTATGAAGGTTGCAATGATGTTCGGAAGGATTATTTGAAAACATCCATACCATGAAAAAAACATATAGGATGAAATTCTCTTGCTTATTACACTAAACTTTTGCACTCTCTTCCTTTTACTACGTGATGCAGCTACAATATGCACATATTTGTATCACATATACTTATCTATACAGCACACTTGCTTTCACTTTGAACACACGTACATATTACATTTTCAATGATAAAGTGTAGCGAAAATTATTTTTTATTAAATTAATTTAAATTCACAAAAATAGGTCTTGCCAAGAACCTTCCAAAAAAGTATTTTTTTTCGAGAGTTGTCCTACTGGAGCTGTAGAGATAGATTCTCGGAAGGGCTCCCCGTCAGAATCACATACTACAATTTGCAGACGAGACAGGCAATGTCGCCCAATAAAACACTGCATTAGGCCTATTGTAGCGGGCCGTGATTCTGAATGTGATATTCATTGTAGGGGACTTGTGGGTAAAATGAACAGGGGGGGGGGCTTAAAATGAACAGGTAGCCAAATCAAGTCAATGTTAGTTAAATTTAGAGCAAACTTCACAGAAACGTGACCTGCCAAGTATTCAAAGGATATTGAAATAATTTCTTTTGATAAAAAGCTGTCGAATGTGAAATAATTATGATGAAAACCAAAATCGGCATTCATGCTTGTCGCTGATGTTAAATTCGGCATGTAGAATATAAGGTCTTTTGTGGTGAAATTTTAATTTTATTGTGAAAATGGTGTTACATGACAGTAGTTGAACCTCTTGTAGATATTTCACAGCAAAAACTAGGGATCAGGACAAATCGGCTCAATCGGAATGGCTGTTTAAAAATAAAATGTCTTAGGGGGTAAAATGATCAGGTTGTAGTGGGGGTAATATGAACCAACTTGCTTCTCCAAGTACCAAGCCTCAAAATAATCGCTAAGTTCAAGTTGCTATATCTTCACTGTTCTCCAACAGATCCTTAAATGTTAAACACCTATGGATAACCCCAAGTTTGTAGATGTGTTTCCATGTCACAGAATTGTAAATTGGTTAGTATTACATGAAAATTCAATTTTTCCGTGACAAGTTTTTTTGTCTACAAAATGCCCTGTGTGTATGCAATGATCATGAGCCGCTGGGACATCAGCATTGCTCGGAAATTGCTTTTCAACGCTAAGCATTGCATACATACAGAACATTTTGCAGGTCACTAGAAGGTGTTCATGTTACCACCAGCACATGTTCATTTTACCCACACGCTATAAACATGTCTCTTTTTGGACATGTTTTGAAATCAAGAATAATGTTTGAAAATTTGTGTTTATGTCGAAATATTTTCACCAAATATGTACAAAACATGTCTAACAAGAAACGTATATGGTGATTGTAGTATCTAAATCACTTATTAGTTAGAAAATAATAACTCTGCTTAACGTGTTCATTTTACCACCAGTTCCCCTACGGTTTAGGTATGTGCGGGCGTAAGGACTCGCGATCACGTGTATCATTGCGAAGAGCTCGAGCATTTGTAGTTAACGTCTTCGATCGCGTATGCGTTTGTATGTCTCGTGTGCTAACGTGTATGTAACTTCGTGTGTATAAATTCTATTTTATAACCGTATGCCTTTCGCATATTCGCATGTGTTCTTGGATAATCGCGCACGGACCGTGAGTCTAATACTTTATTTTTTGGTGTACTTTTAAGAAGCTAAAATAGTGTGAGATCTTCTATATCACTAGAGTGCCCGCTGATGTCGCCATGGAGCGTGTTGTCTAGTGGATATGTGCTTTATTTTTTTTTTTTTGGTCCTGCTGAATGTATAGACCTAAGTTATTAGGACAAAGAGTAATGGTTTCCGGACGTGACCGATTCATGAGCGCGCGAAAACGGACGTTTGTAGGTTCGTGTTTGAGACAGCGTTTGAAACTTCGCGAGCGCTAAAACGTTCTGCTTATTACCAGGGTGTTATTAAGTTTGCACGATCGCGAACGTAGGTGTGCGTTGTTAATCGCGAAGGGCTTAAGCGTTCGTACGTTAACGTGTCTGTCACGTGTGCTCGCGTTCATGTGACTTCGCGTGTACAAGACTGGATTTTGTAACCGTGTGGCATTTTCTATATACGCGTGCGTTTTTGGATGGTCACGCGGACTTTCATTCTGATAGTTAGTTTTTTATGTACAATTCACATTCTGATAGGGAGTAAGTTACCCCATATCACTAGAGTCCTCGGTCATGTCACCATGTAACGTGGTGTCCAGTGGATATGAGAGCTTTCTTTTTTTTAATTGATCCAATTGAAGGCATGGACATAGTCTGCTGATATCAAGGATAGAAACATCCGGAAGTGACCGATTCATGATCGTGCGAGTGCGGGAGTTTTTAGGTTCACGCTTGAGACCGCGTTTGAAAATTTATAGGAGCTGAGACATTCACTTTATCACTGGGATGCGATCATGTTTACTAGATCGCCGATGTAGATGCCGGGGATGATAGCGAAGGGCTCAAGCATTTGTATATTAACGTGTTTGTCACGTGCATGTGACTTCGCGTGTATAACTTCGATTTTATAATGACGGATTGTGTATTTTTGTTTGATCGCGCGCGGACCGTGAATCTGAAGCTTAATTTTTAGTGTATGATACAGTTTGTAGTCCGTTTCCCCATATCACTTGAGTTCTAGGTCATGTCACCATGGAACGTGTTGTTTAGTGAATATGAGTGTCACTTTTTTGATTGGTTCAACTGAAGGCATTAGTCCAGGCTGGTAAAACTTTCGGACGTGACCGTTTCATGATCGCGCGAGTGGTGGGTTAATGTTTGAGACCGCGTATGGAACTTTAAAGATGCCACGTTTACTTAATTACCGGGGTGTTTTCATGTAGGCGAAATCGCGGGCGTAAGTATATGTGGATTATTGCAATTGCATGGTCGCGTTTGTGGCCAGTTTTGTGTTATCGCGAAGGCCACGAGCGTTTGTACCTATATGAGTATAGATAGCGTATAGCAGAGATATACTAATAAAAGGAATCATAACATGCTGAATAAAGAAAAAAAGATGCAAAGAGCTTGACTAGAAGTGTATAAATTGAACAATACTATTTTGGTATACATAAATAATGGAAAAGCAAATTAATAGATGCACAGAAGAAACAGACCAATGAAGTAGAATAGAAAAACACATGTAACATGCAATCAAACTCGTCTAAATGCAGCAAATGTTGTATATTTATCATTACCGACAATTGCATGCTGTTAGACTTTCATCATGCTATGCTGGCCGGGAATGGATGACTCACGTGCGTCGGTAAATTTATTTTACCCTAATTTATCCAGCCCGACTTTCCCCAATGAATAGAACTAAATGCTCAGATTGATCACCAAAAGTATTAGCCACTATTCTATCATATACGTCAGTTCTGCATCCATTCCCTAACCCAACTGTCACAAATACTCAGACGAATACATACATAGATACACATATGACTAGCACATAACAGTTGTACACTAGTATGAAAAACAACGATTATCACAAAGCTACAACTAATAGCTTTCTACTTATTCTACTTTATTAAATTAATTTAATAGATAGATGACGAAGTCGACCGATGAATGGACACACAATGACTCCCTCCGTGAGCCCCGTCCACGAATACCACCAATAGAACAATATTTTCAAACATGGCACACAGCAAAAGTCAATCTACGTCGATCCGCCAGTCGGCCACGCCACCGCCCATAGACCAGTGGTTTAGCGTTGGTATGTGCTGGTGCGGAGTATGAGAAGACATATAACATAAAAAAGGCGCATAAGCCCTCTCGGTCTCCTCGATGCACCACTATCGAGGCGTAATGCAGTACCCATCTTAAAGCAATTGATGCTTGATGATGTTTGCAATACCGTCAAACCCCTAAACCTTGGGGAGGGAAGAACCTTCCAAACAAGTATTCTAAACAAAAAATATAATTTTATTGGTTTTGTGACGACTCAGAAGAAAGGTATCTAAAGCTTTTGGTGTCGGTTTTAATCATACTTCTCCTACAGGTTAAACCATTTAAAATTTTATTAGCCAGAAAATTACTATGAGATGTTGTTCCTCTGTCATAATAATAATTTTATAATGAGAGGTTGGTTAACTTGTTTGCAATATCAGCCAGATAAATTCAATTTTCTTGAACGATATAGACACTGTGGGTATACAGAATAACTTTTGAGCCAGAAGTCGTAGCCTATATAGTATCTGCCGGAGTTAGCATTGTACATTTTTTAGATCACATAGGAAACTGTCTACACGAATTTAAATATGAAAATTTTTGCCATATGTTTGTTAAACATGTATGTGAAAATAGTTAAAACTGACGAAGCTACTGCATTTATCTTGAAATGTATCCAGTGAAAATGTAATCGTGCACTGAGCATTCGCACGATTGATTTGTTTAGAAATATTTCCTAAATTATGAACGAAGGGTTTTGCATACAAAGATGAATAACTTTTATAAGCATAAAACATTATTTTCATCCTAATTATTAGCGCATTTCCCCAAAATTCCACGCGGCCTTTCCCGATTGAAAGGAACGGCCGCGCTCCATGATACGCCGCGCTTAGCCCATTTGTCATAATATCGCGATTTTGCATAACGAAGGGCTAAATAAATATGGACCAACAGGTCTGTGCCACAAAAGGAGAAGGGCTAAAGCAAGGTGCTTAGAAATATAAGGTGATTCGTCTTTGGCAGTAACTAGGTGAGGAGTGAGGTAAGCGTGCAGCAAGCTGCGGAGTAGGAAAATGACGGCGAACAACTTTGTTTACATACTGAAATCCAAGCAAACATGCATAGGGATGTAGTAAACAATGTTGTTAGCTGTCGTTTCTAGAACCAACATGGCTGATCGGCGATTTCGAGGATCGTATCACCTGAGAATAAAAGCTCCTTGGGCTAAAGGATAACACATATTGTTCCAGAAAACAGCACTGCGTTATGCAACGGTTTGTGCAGGTTGATTATACCAGGTGCAAGTGATACCAAATTCACAACGTTCATTCTGAATTCAAAAGTCTTTTTTAGATTACAGAATTGATAAAATTGGTTAAATGAGTTAAACTAATCAATAAAATTCTGTTTTAAAAATTGTCCTTGCGTTTAAACCAAAACGAGAGTCTTATTACTACCGCTACATACTAAATTTCAAGCGCAAATAGCAAATACAATTGCTAGTTACACCAAAAGCTTACTGGCAACCTTACAGCGGCATTTAAGAGGCAGTTGGTGCGGCGTGTACGTTTCAGTGAATCTCTCAATAAAAACTCCAACGTATAGGACGAACTTGTTAATAATTATTGGAGTATACCAAATATCAAACGTAGTTAATTTAATCGTGCGTGCAAACGCGAAAAAGACGGGAGCGGACTTGGTGGGCACAATGTCAGAATCACCAAATTTCAAAGCAAAAACGTGATTGGAACACTTCAGCGAACCACCTATTTTTTTCATTTTTCCAATACGGTGCACTTGCGCCGGGCATGTCATATTTGTTCTTAAACGACTCCAAAGAGCGTTGCAGTTGTTCTGTGTAAAAGTTTGAGCTTAGAGATACAAAGAGGCATGAGTTTCGGGCTTCCGAGTTTTGTTTTTTTTTTCATGAGCTGTATAAGTATAGTCAAACATGAAATTTCAGAAACAACTAACGTAACGCGTAGTAGCACAGCACCGGCTGGCTGGCTGGCTTGATTGCAGAGGGGAAGGAGCTATCTGACCAAGATCTTATTTCTCATAACAGTTCGGTATGGCTTAAAGCCGCAGGCAAATTACTCTTACGTATGTGTTGGGGACCATACTGACATAAAAAGAAATTCGCGTTAAAATAATGTACCCAAGACTTGAACCGACAATCATTGCCTCACCGAAGACACCCCCTTACTAACTGAGCTAACGCGATACATAACAGTGTGATGGCAAAGTGGCATACATAAGTTTCGCTTGAGCGTGAACGATCCAAGCGCAGAGCTTCTGCTTGTGCATGCATGGGTATGGGACATTGCAAGATGACGTCGTATGAGTAAAAATGCTCGAAAAAATGACAGCTCAGCGAGCTTGTTTACATGGACTTCGAAAAATTTTTATTCCCATTCAGTGCAAGAAATTGCTTTTAAATTCTAACACCATGTAAACAAGCTCTCTGAGCGTCTCATATCTTCGAGCATTTTTACTCAACTTGCAATGTCCCATACCCATGCCATGCACGGGCCGCAGCTCAATACGCTTGAATCGTTCACGCTCAAGCGAAACTTATATATGTCACTTTGCGAAGACACTGTCATGTATCGCTATAGCTCAGTTAGTAAAGGGGTTTCTTTGGTGAGATATTGATTGTCGGTTCAAGTCTTGGTAATTGTTTAACGCGAATTTATTTTTATGTCAGTTTTTTTTTTTTTCCATACGTTTATTTGACACGGCATTTGCAAAAGCTTTTTACGCCAGTTTCTTTTTTTTACATAGCACGTTACAAAAATCCTTAAGACTAATTTTAACTATACTAGTACTTTGTCTAAAACTAACACTGAAATCACTTTATTGTTTGCTTTTTTCCTTACATTGTTGTATTTCATAATGATCTAGTATTTTCGGGTGTATTTATTTACTTTTTTTTTCTGTTATTGTCTAAATTTAAAAACTAAATATTCTAGGACACTTTAATTGATGAATGATTAGCCTTGGATGAGAGTATGAGTAGATGAATTTAATTAAATTTTGACAGACGCTGTTTTTAGAAAATGATAGATAAGTTCCATGTATAGAGGATCGCGATACGCCAGGATGTCTCTAACAGGAACATGGATTGGTCTTCCTCGGACTTGTAAAGAATCTACTAATTGTGATCTGGCTTCACGATATTCAGTGCAGGACCAAACAACATGCTCAATGTCATGGTAACCTTCTCCACAAGCACAATGATTACCCTCAGCGAGCCCAATACGACGGAGATGCGCATCTAAAGTATAATGATTGGACATGAGCCTAGACATCACACGGATGAAGTCTCGACTTACATCCAATCCTTTGAACCATGCCTTCGTTGATACTTTAGGGATAATTGAGTGTAGCCATCGTCCCATATCTCCATTGTCCCAAGATGTTTGCCAACTAGCAAGTGTCCTCTGTCGAGAAGCGCTATAAAATTCATTGTAAGCGATGGGTCTTTCATATATTTCACCATCTAGTGCACCAATCTTGGCTAAATTATCAGCTTTCTCATTGCCCGCAATAGAGCAATGGGCGGGGAGCCACACTAGGGTAAATTTATAACATTTTCTTGTCAGGTTACTCAGAGATTCTCGTATCTTCCCCAAAAAGAATGGATCGTGATTATCAATCCTCTTTGAGCGTAGAGCTGCAATTGTGCTGAGACTATCAGTGAGGATAAAGTAATGGTTCGGGGGTAAAGTATTAATTATTTGAAAACTATAGTGAACTGCTGCTAGTTCCGCTATATAAACAGAGGCGGGTTCTGCAAGTTTGAGAGAAATTGAAAAATTATTGTTGAAAATACCGAAACCAGTGGCCTCACTGATTCGTGACCCATCAGTGTAAAACATTTTAAGGCAGTCTATGTGTTGATATTTACTTGTGAATATCTTAGGGATCTCCCGCGAGCGTAGATGATCCGGAATTCCACGAATCTCTGCTTGCATGGACGTGTCAAAGAATAAAGTGGATTCAGGAATATCTAGTATATTGACGTATGTGGGAACATACCTAGCAGGCGTTATTTCTTGTGACATGTGATTGAAATACACTGTCATGAATCTGGTTTGGGGTTGAAGCTCGACAAGTCTTTCAAAATTTTCAATTACCAGTGGGTTCATAACCTCACATCGAATAAGTAAACGAGAAGAGAGATCCCAGAATCGGTCTTTTAAAGGAAGAACTCCCGCTAGTACTTCAAGACTCATTGTATGGGTCGACTGCATGCAACCTAAGGCAATTCGTAAACAGCGATACTGTATCCGTTCCAGTTTAATAATGTGAGTGTTCGCAGCTGAACGGAAACAGATGCACCCATATTCCATTACTGAAAGTATTGTTGTTTGATACAATCTTATCATGTCACTTGGATGAGAACCCCACCATGATCCAGTTATTGTTCGCAGAAAATTTATCCTTTGTTGGCATTTCGTTATTAGATACCTAATGTGGCCTCCCCATGTGCCTTTAGAATCGAACCAAATTCCAAGGTATTTAAAAGTCAGGACTTGGGCTATCGTTCTACCAACCAACTGAAGCTGAAGCTGAGCTGGATCACGCTTCCTTGAGAAAACGACCAACTCTGTTTTCTCCGTAGAGAAATCGATGCCCAGCTTTAAAGCCCAAATTGATAAATTATCCAAGCTATCTTGCAATGGTTGTTGTAAATTTATAGCTTTTGGTCCTGTGGCAGAAACCACCCCATCATCTGCAAGTTGTCTTAAAGTGCATGGGCTGACAATACAATTATCAATGTCATTCACGTAAAAATTATAGAGAAGGGGGCTTAGACAAGAGCCTTGTGGGAGGCCCATGTAACTTATTCTGAATGTCGCCAAATCGCCATATGAAAAATGCATGTGCTTTTCTGACAATAAATTGTATAAATAATTATTTAATATCGGTGAAAGACCACATTGATGTAGCTTCTCCGAGAGAACATCAATGGAGACTGAGTCGAATGCTCCTTTTATGTCTAAGAACACAGAGGCCATTTGTTCTTTTTTTGCGTAAGCGAGTTGGATTTCTGACGAAAGTAGCGCCAGACAATCATTCGTTCCCTTTCCCCTCCGAAAACCAAACTGGGTATCTGATAGCAAGCCGTTCGCCTCAACCCAATTGTCGAGACGTCGTAGGATAATTTTTTCCAACAATTTCCTGATGCAGGATAGCATTGCAATCGGTCGATACGAGTTATGGTCGGAGGCTGGCTTTCCCGGTTTTGGAATAGCGATAACTCTCACTTGTCTCCAGTCGTGCGGGACAATGTTCTGCTCAAGAAGCTTATTGAATAAATTCAACAAGCGTCTTTTTGCTAGGTCAGGCAGATTCTTCACCAAGTTGAATTTAATTCTGTCTAGTCCCGGAGCATTATTGTTGCATGAGAGGAGTGCAATTGAGAATTCCATCATTGTCAAAGGCGAATCTATGAAATCGTTACTTGTGGGAGCATCGCGAGTGATTTTCTGCGCAGGAGCAGAATCGGGACAAATTTTCTTGGCAAAATTAAATATCCAACGATTCGAAAAATCTTCGCTTTCATTAGTCACGTTTCGATTCCTCATTCTTCTGGCTGTGTTCCAAAGAGTACTCATTGATGTTTCTCTTGACAAGCCATTAACGAAGTGTCTCCAATAACTAGATTTTTTGGCACGACGTATACTGTCAAATTTGTTTTGCAAAATGAAATAATTTTTAAAGTTCTCACGTATACCCCCTTTCTGTTTCATAATTTCTTTGTAGGCAACTTGTTTAGCTTCATATGCATCAGAGCACTCTTTGTCCCACCAAGGATTAGGGGGCCGTCTATTTATTGTCATTCCAGGATTGCATTTCGTTTGGGCTTGTTCTGCTGCTTCAATAATTAAACCCGCTAAGAATTCATATTCTTCGGTAGGGGGTAGCTCTTCTGTCGAAGCAAGAGAAGTGGAAATTAATGTTTCGTATGTTTTCCAATCAATATTTCGTGTTAAGTCATAAGGAACATTGATTGAATTCGTAAGGCCTAATTCACTGTTAATTGAAACAACGATTGGCAAATGATCGCTACCGTGAGGATCAGGTACAACCTTCCACGTGCAATCTAACCGAAGTGATGTCGAGCACAGAGATAGATCTAATGCACTTGGACGTGCAGGAGGTCTGGGGATGCGTGTTGTTTCGCCAGTATTTAAAACTGTCATATTAAATTCGTCACATACATTGTATATCAAAGAGGATCGATTATCATTGTAGAGGGAACCCCACAATACTCCGTGCGAGTTGAAGTCTCCCAGTATCAGACGCGGAGCAGCCATGGATTCCACTACCTCAAAAATTTGACGTTGTCCAATTTGAACTTTGGGAGGTATATATATAGAAGCGATAGACATGTCTTTGGCTTTAATGTTCGTTTGGACAGCTACAGCCTCAATGCCCGCAAACAAGGGGATGTTAATTCTATAGAAAGAATAGCACTTTTTAATTCCTAGAAGCACTCCTCCATACGGGGTGTCTCGGTCTAGGCGAATAATGTTGAATTCATTTAAGTTGAAATTAATGTTTGAGGTAAGCCATGTTTCACATAGAGCAAAAGCATCGCATTTTAAATTATGCAGTAAAATTTTTAAGGAATCAATTTTAGGTATGATACTTCTGCAATTCCACTGTAAAACAGTGATGGAATCTTTCATTGGAGGAGGTGAATTACCCATTGAAAGATACAATCGCTGCAAGGATGGGCCATTGAGCAATCAGCTGCTCTAAAAATGTTCTAATTGTTGGGAGGAAAGCTGAAAGTATACTCTTTAGTGGTTCAGAAATATTGAATGCTTTAAAAATCCAATCAACAATTTCAGAAAATTTCAATAATCCTACCCCCGGCTGAGGCTCAGAGGAAGTCGAAATTTTATTATTTCCAGTAATGGTGTTCTGTTTGGATTGTACGTTCCCAAAACCGGGCGGAATTGATTTCGGTTTTGAATCGGAATTTTTCGGTTTCGGGCGCAGTTTATCTATTGGTGGAGAAATTTTAAGGCCCTTTCTTGGCAGCTTGGGAAAAGAAGACTGTTTTCTTTTTCTGGAATTTCCGGGTAAAACAAATGATGTACCTTCGCACGCTCCGTCAGAGTCAGACTGTTCCGAAAATAGAGATGTGTAAGTGTTTTCCAAGAAGATGGGTTTAGGGGTAGCATTTTTCAACATTTCTGCATAGGAGCGCTTAGACCTCTCCTTCAAGGATCGTTTAATTTTATCCTCACGCAATTTATAAATGGGGCATGCAGGGAGCTCATGTGAGTTTTCTCCGCACATTAAACATTTTTCTGAATTTTCATTGCATATATCCTCTTGATGAGAACCCCCACATTTGCCACACCGTGCCTTATTGGAACAGTAAGTGGCTGTGTGGCCAAGCTGTTTGCAATTAAGGCAATTCATTACACGAGGAATAAAAAGGCGAACAGGGAGACGAATCTTATCGATAATGACATAGTTGGGCAGCGCAGAACCAGCGAAAGTCACTCGAAATGAGTCAGACAGTCGATAAATTTTTTTATCTCCTTCGTGTGATACTGAATGCAATTGCTTGCATTCAAGTATTTTTACGTCTTTAAGTATGGTGTCTTTGAAACGACCAACCCCATGCTTAATTATGTCATCAACAGTCAAACTCGATTCTGTGATGACCCCATCAATTTCAATTTCCTTTGAAGGAATATACGCTCTATACTCACGCGTAAAAAGCTCGCAAGAAGCAATTGCATTGGCTTGTTTGAGACTACCAACGACAATGCGTATTTTATCTTTATTGACTTTGACGATCTCTTTTACATCCGAGAATCGCGAAGTCAAATCTTTAGAAATTTGAATAATATTTAGCGCCTTTACTTTACGCCTAATAAATACAATCCATGGTCCCGTTGACGACTCTGGGTAAATTTTAATTCTAGTCGGATTTACATTTTCAGCATAAGGTTTAGGGGGAGGGTCTGTTACTCGTTCTCCCATCTCTTCATCCATTTTACCTAGCAAGAAAAACTATCACAAAAAGGAATGAAAAATATACCTGTTATACCTGTAGAACACACCTTATGTGTTACGTTGTAAACTCGGTGCCCGTTGTTTGACAATGTGACACTTGCTGTCCTTCTTCGTCGCGTTGCTTCTTCAGTAGAGAAATAGGCCTACCTGCAATACTTCAAAACTCTCTCCGGTTAAGCTGCTCGTCGGTATCACCACCACAAGCGCGCTCTCTCCGTTTCCACCGCCGCGGTAAACAAATGTGGCTACCTGTGGCTTGCTGCGAAAATCCCACTGTCGATGCGGCACTTTTCGGTGCCACTTGTTTTCCTTATTCGTCGTACCACTTCTGCGGTAGACGAATAGAGCGAATGAGTCTACCTGTGACGCTTCCCCTCTCGTCGATTAGAATTGCCCGACGACACCAATACAATATATTTTTTCTGTGTGTACAGGCACGATCACTGTCGATTTCTGCCACCGCGGTAGGCAATTTCGTCTACCCGCGGTTTGCTGTCAAAACACCGAGGATGTCGTTGACCACGCCTCCGACGTATCAACTGTCGACTCACACTTAACAAACTGGTCTCTCTCTCTCCCACAAAAACGCATACAGCGTCTCGCACTCCGTCACTCTCTCGAGAACAAAACCTTCCACCTGGAGGCACAACCGTCTCGGCCGGTTGCAAAAACTGTTATGATTTTTTTTTTTTTTTATGTCAGTTGGTCACCAACGCATACGTAAGAGTTATTTACCTGCGACGTCAAGCCATACCGAACTTTTGAATGAGAATGAAGTTCCGGGCCAGAGAGCTCCTTTCCCCTCTGCAATCAAGCCAGCCAGCTGTGTGCTACTAACTGTAGGGGAGACTGGGGCAAGTTGGCGGTGTTTTCAGTTTTCATTTTTCACTGCTTTGACTTTGGTAGATCTTGCAAAATAGAACACGTTGCATGAAATAGTAGACTGTTGGCAACATCTCTGAATTTTATTAAAATGTTTGATACGTTGTCTTCATTTCTAGAGACAAAAAAAAAGTAACGCGGAAAAGCCGCCAACTTACCCCAGCCTCGGGGTAAGTTGGCGGTATGCATGGGGTAAGTTGGCGGACTGCCAGAAAATAAGCAATTCAATAGGAATACAATCACAAAAGTGGTCCATATGGAATGTGCCGATTGTCTTGTCAATAAAACTGTATAGTATTCGACATATCTCATTATATTTCAGTCTCAATACCCTGTCATTTTGACTTCGACGCGTACTTCATATTCAAAAGCAAATTTACGAAATTCTTCAGGCGTTTGGCTGAAATAATTGTCCATTTCATTGACGATAGACACAAGAAAAAGTTTCTCTTACTTTGGAGTGAATTCCAGAAATAAAAATATATGATGACTATTTTGGCACTATCAATAGTACCGCCTACTTACCCCGTGTGCGTTACCGCCAACTTACCCCACCCGCATATTTTATAAAAAAGGATTTAAAAAAATACTTTTGGGTATGAATAGGCATAATAACTATACGGATGCTGAAGCCTCTTTTCACGCACTACCGAAACATATAATCGTTCGGGACCTTAAATTACACAAAATGTTTAAAATTAAGAAAATTTACAAATTATGCTCAAAACCACAATATCGTCCACAGCTTCTACAAAACATAATGTTTCGCAATAAAAACACATTGGATATTGCGTTTCACATTACTTAAGGTACACAACGAGAGACAACGCTTTATGCCTAATAGAAACGGAGAAAAAGAGGTTCCGCCAACTTACCCCAACCGCCAACTAGCCCCGGGCTCCCCTATATTATTTGTTTCTGAAATTTTATGTTTGACATATAAGCTGATGAAAAAAATATTAACAAAACTCGGAGGAGAAAGAACTCATGCCTCTTGCCCAAAATTGACTCCTCCTTCCCCCCATGTAACAAGTTGTCATAAATTTCTCTATCCCTCCCCTCCCCTATTACGTAACAAATTCCTCGAAAAAAAATTGTTACGTAACGATCTGGCTTACTCCCTCTCCCACATATGTCACAACTTCTCGTATCCCCCTAAACGCATTACGTAATTTATGAATGGTCCCTAATCACCAGATGGAACTTTCTAAATGGAGCCTAACTTTGCAGGGATGATTGCTTTCGACGATAGCATGTTTTTGTTACAGCTCAGCAAAACAAAAAAAAAGTAAAATGCTACAGGCTACTCACAAAAAAAATTGTTATTAAAATTTCCAAAATTCCAACTTTGAGCTTCAATTTCCTTTAACAGAAAGCTACGATTATTCAAACAATGTGTGTGTATGAAAGGTGTGAGCGTTGGGAAGAAATACTAGTGCGAATGACAACAGACAATCATCTTTTAGTAGTTTTATTTTGATTTTTAAAGAGACCGCCTAGAGGCGGTGTTGGGAACTAGAGGGTTAATTTGATTAAAACCATAACATCCACCAGCAAAATCTAACATCCGGACGATTAACATTGCTGTCGTTTGTTTTGTTTTTTTTTGTGACATTTGACGTACTAATGAAAGTTTAATTTGTCTTCAAATGCTGTACATAATCGTACAAATAATAACCTGTCATAATAAAATAAAGAAAAAAAATTATTTATGGAGAAAGTCGCAGGGGATCGGTTTTATTCGTAATTCCCCTAAAATTACTAGTCGTAACTCGGTGAACTTATGGCACTCAGAAGAAGTTCATGTATGTTATATTTCAACCAAGTGACTGTCTGTTGGTACGGTATGGTTCGAAATCGCGCTACGGAGTAAACAAAAGGTTTGGTGGTAATTGGCCGGTTCAAGCCCATTCGCTACCCTCCCTGTTTTTTTTCCTGGTTTTTTTTTTTATAATTACGATATGATGTTCATATCGCGATGTTATATTTGAAAGATGCTTTTTGTTAGATATATTTGAACGACACGCTTTACTACATCAGATTCAATGAAAATTTACAGGTTTCTTTCAAATTGTTGTAAAATGACTGATGCAACTAGCAACATAAGTGGCCTTAATGTTCAGATGTTATCGTCATAAACAGCCAGATTTGAAGGGTATTAGTTTCGGTTCTTGATTTTTTTTGCTGCCTGTAAGCGGAATCGATAGTATTAAATAGTAAGGGAAAGTTCCCGGTTATGGCATATCTGTTATTTCTGGCGTGTTGCACGCTTTATTGCATTTTTGACAAAGTTATATTCTAAGCTTTTAGGTTTATGATGGTATTACCAAATACAAATATGTTTTGTAAATTTGTATTTGGTATTACTATCATTATCGCTGGATGCTCCGTTCAAACATTTTTAGGTTCAATCAAAATGCGCTCCAGGTCCGCAGATTCTGTCTTTCTGGTGTTTAATGACAGATAACGCCAAACTTACTCACCTGCAATATACTGCTCGTGATCACATATTTGTCATATATTTGGGATTATTAATTTTTATGGAAATGATTTGTGATCATGGGCAGTAGAACTTGCTGCAGTTTGGCTGAATTTTCTATTGAATACTCATTAGCTCTGAGATACTTTCTATATCTGAAATTTTAAGCAGAATAATATTTTTTCGAAATTGCTTATGGTAAACGAAATTGTAAACTTTTGGTTGATTAGTGAACATAAACAGTGTAGAGTTTTAAAACGTTATTTTTATGCTCTGTATTAATAGCGTCTAAACCATTGGTTTTGCGGTTAGTTCGGAAAATTTTCGTTATTTCCAAACGCGTTTTTTCGATTCCAAACAAATTCAAATAGAGACTTACTCTATTCAGTAAAGTTGTAGCTAATTCTAATACCAACAAAGGAATTTGTTTAGAACACTTGTAAAGTCATGAAGAGGCTGATCATGTTATGTTGATGTCGAGATTCTATGTATGAATAAATATTGGGTTAACCAAATCGGTTATAATATTGTCATGATTTAATCACTGTAGTGTAGTGAGTAGCGTAATGTTTTGTTTGATTAGAAGCACCAGTTCCAGTTTTCTAGCTCCTACTCCCTCAGCCCGCTAAAGCTTTAGGGTTTTTTATGACAAAGTTATGATTTTTTCAATATTCAAAGTACAAGTCAATATATTAATGTGATGTTATGTAATATATTTTTGCAATTGCGAAATTGTTTATTAATTACAAATACCTTCAAACTGATCTAATTGACTGACATTGTACTTTGAGGAATCTAATTTTTCGAATTTGTCCAGTATTCATTTTGTTAACTTCTAATTTTATCAGATTGTCATATCACAAAATAATTAGTCTACAGCATCGAAATAGCAGGTCTAGGTCGTATTTAATATTCCAAATAACAATTGGCTTATTAAATAGAATTGGTCAGTAAAATGATTTTATGGAAACATGATTTTGTGAGGCTAAAAAAGTCACCTTTCTCCTAACGTTACTAGAGGCAAACACTGATTGTCTACCTTTTGAGATACTGCGCGCCATTTGTGGAATTCTGCAGAAATGGTTAGAGATACGATCAAACCGACTAAAAATTCACCCCTTAGGGTAACAAAATTGCCTATTCACCCTGAAAAAAAAATTAAAATAATTTATTTTTGTTGGTCGTTATTGGGATACAATCGCCCTCACCTTTATAATTTTAGCGCGAACATAGCTTTGCTGTCTATAATATGTACCGTTCGAACCGTTCTATCCCGCCCCAACGCCCCGTTACCCATACCTTTAACTTATAGGGTAATGAGCTTATTTTCACCATGTTTCTATTTGCCATCTTTGTTCAACGCATTGGGCGACAATTGAGGCACTAAATCCGAATTTTCGTTGCGCTCAAACACGAGCATTTCATTGTTTTCAGGGCATTTGTGTTATTAGATTGATTCTAATCAACGAAGCAAATCTGTTGATGCCAATTCATACGCATTCCATCGATTGTAGGACGAGTAATTAATGAATTAGTGAGGTACCTTCCTTAATAGGGTGAAAATAGGCAATTTACCCTATGTAAAAGTAATGGTAGTGGGCCTTCTTGTAGATGGATATACTGGATATATTTATCCTAGAATTCATTTTACATTCAATATGTTGAACACCCAGAATTGGAACTTAAAATCGCAACGAAAGACGTTGTAACAATGGGAAAAATTGACAAGTGCTCTAAGCATCAGATGCTCGAGAAAACATGAAAACCTAGTGACTGTCGATCGAGCCAGTAAGAGACAAAACTATTCTGAAAGAACAACATTGCTGCATTGCCTTACAAGTTGTAAGTTACAATATTACATCATCACAAAGTGTTGATAGAACTGCTGATCATCGGCAATTGTCGCGTCTTCGCGTTTGAATAACTAGATACTTCAATGGTTATCAAAGTTGCTAAATTTTCGTATTCTTTAGTTGCTGTTACTATTCAGCTCTCCCTTGCCGAACACCTGAAATGAATGAATGATAAAATACTTTCATACTTTACTTGATGGGCTATATTGTGTCGGTTTCGAAATCTATATATAGTTTAGTTAGTAACGTTATAGCAGATCAACTTAAAGGTCGTGAGTTCAAATCTATGTTTTCTCTCGTTTTTTATATTGCGATTTTTTTAAAGCTAAAATAGCTCAAGCCAGTTTACTGTGCATCTCTCCTTTTTTATGTGTTCATTACAGCAAATTAAGTTTGCATGTGCCGCCCACGCATCATTGTGCAATCCATTTTTTCGTTGGACGGGCTTAATCCTCAAAAAGGCAAGCTAAAATCGTAGCTTCAACAAGCATTGCTCCTAAGACCCGGTGATATTAAGTCTTTTTTGGCTTTCTATCAGTGAGAGAATTGAAAGCCCGAAAAAGCTCCATCATTTCTGTTCATAATTACAAGTTTATTCAAATTAGAGGATTATTGTAACCAGCCGTGCCTCTGAGACCACTTGCCTTTCTGAGGGTTAAAGAATATTATTAATACATATATTTTAAACATGGTATACAACGCATAAATGATATGATAGAACGTTTGACAGATGAGTAATTATTGTATTCATCATTAAAGTTGTTTTGAAAAAGGGATATTTTGAAATCAGTGTATCAGTGATTATGCAATGAGAGCAGATGCGTGCCTTAAGAGACATGATCTACAATTAACAAAAAATCAAAGCTTTTTGAGCGATTTAGTGGAGGGGCTAAGACATGGTCTTTATTAATCACATAATAAAGGTTCAAGTAAATTTTATTAATACCTCGGCATGCAAGAAATGGATTGCGTTAAAATCGTTATCAATATGATGGCTTAATTTGGCAGTACAGTATTAAAATTCGCACAAAAAACGGGTGTTACACGCAAGCCAATGATTAAATTTTAAAAGCATTTATAGTATGTTTATAAAAGTGCACGACAAACCTACATGATGGTTGAATCAGTTTATTTGTACCCTGCGTGTTTGGCTAGCGTATCATCTACTGCCCCCACAAACATTCAAACTATTCACTATGAACACCATAAACGCACCTAACAAGAATTCTTTTTAATCAGTTTGATTTTTCATTGCGCCTGAGCTAGAAAATATACTAGCTTCCCACAGAAATACGCCATATGCACCTCAGAGAGCTTGGAAGCGCCCTACGAGTTAGGATAGACTATTCACTAACGTTTCATGAGCTCAAATACTCATACCAACGCCCCAAAAAGATACAGTATATGCGCCCCAGAAAATCTGAAAGCGCCCGGCAAGTTAGGATAGACTATTCGCATAACGCCCCATGAGCATACGACCTACCCGTTAGCCCAACATACTCATACTACTCACCCATAGAGCCTGAAAACGCCCTGCAACTTAGGATAGATTATTACCGCCTCATAAGCTTAAATACTCATTTATATGCGCCCCAAAGATACTGAAACCGGTTGAAACCGCCTTGTAAGTTTGGAAAGTTTATTGCCCACCTATCTAATTACCAGGCGAGCCATGGGAATATCATACTAGCTCTCCAGCGAATGTGGAAGTGCTCTGCAATATATGGGAATATCATACTAGCGCCCAATACAGTCTTGGAGTGCCGTGCGAACTATGAGAATATCGGACTTGCGCCCTAGGTAGTTTAAGAGAGCCCTGCGACCTATGCGAATATTAAACTGGTGCCCGAGAGACTGAGAGCGCCCTGCGAGCAATGTGAATATAATGCTGGCGCCTCATAGGGTCATATTAGCACCATAGGGAGCTTTTGGAGCGCCCTGTGAGCTATGAGAAGTACCCCAGCGAGTGCGGAAGCGCTCTCCGAGCTATGGGAATATCATATTAACGCTCCAGAGAATCTTAGAGCGCCCTGCGAACTATGAGAATAACATACTAGCGCCCCAGCGAGTTTGAGAGCGCCCTGCGAGCTACGTGAATATCGTAAAAGCGTTTGAGAGAATCTAAGAGCGCCCTGCGAACGATGAGAATATAAGATTAGTCTCCTAGAGAGTTTCAGATTGCCCTGCAAGCTATGGGCCGAGAGACTCTGAGAGCGCCCTATGAGCAATGTGAATATCATACTGGCGCCCCATAGAGTCATATTAGCGCGCTGCGAGCTGTGAGAAGCACCCCAGCGAGTGCGGAAACGCTCTCCGAGCTATGGGAATATCATACTAGTGCTCCAGAAAATCTTAGAGTCTCGGAGCGCCGTGCGAACTATGACAATATCGGACTTGCACCCTAGGGAGTTTAAGACAGCCCTGCGACCTATGCGAATATCAAACTGATGCCCGAGATACTCTGAGAGCGCCCTGTGAGCAATGTGAATATCATACTGGCGCCCCATAGAGTCATATTAGCGCCCTGTGAGCTGTGAAAAGCACCCCAGCGAGTGCGGAAGCGCTCTCCGAGCTATGGGAATATTATACTAGCGCTCCAGAGAATCTTAGAGCGCCCTACTAACTATGAGAATATTAGAATAGCGAATTTGAGAGCGCCCTGCGAACTATGTGAATATCGTAAAAGCGCTCGAGAGAATCTAAGAGCGCCTGCAATCTATGAGAATATTAGACTAGCACCCCAGAGAATTTGTAAGCGCCCGGCAAATTAAGATAACATCAGACTAGTAACCTAGAGAGTTTTGTGAATATCATCTTAGCGCCCTGAAGAGCTTCAGAGCGCCCTGTGAGCTATGATACTACGTATCACACTGAGGCCCTAGCGAGTATGGAAGCTCTCTTCGAACAATGGGAATATGATACTGGTACCCTGAGAGAACCCTACAAACTATGGGAATGTCAGATTAGCGCCCTAGCGAGTTTGGGAGCGTCCTGCGAGCTATGGAAATATTACACTGGCGCCAGAGAGAATCTGAGAGCGCCATGCGAGCGATGAGAATATAAGGCTAATCTAGAGAGTTTGAGAGCGCCCAGCGTACTATGGAAATGTTATGCTGGCGCTCGAGAGAATCAAAGAGCGCCCTACGAGCTATGTGAATATCATACTTGCGCCCTATAGAGTCATACTAGCGCACTAGAGAGCCTAAGAGCGTCCAACGAGCTATGAGAATATCATAATAGCACCCCAGCGAGTGTGGAAGCGCTCTCCAAGCTATGTGGATATCACAATAGCACCCCATAGGGTCTCGGAGCGTACTGCGGGCTATGAGAATATCAGACTAGCGCCAATGTGAGTTTTAAAATACCCGGCGAGCTATGGGAATATCACACTGGCGCCCCAGAGAATCTGAGAGC